>NW_018407522.1:586433-821265 GCF_002113885.1 Mizuhopecten yessoensis
GGGGGCTCAATCAAGTGGCATGGGATATCTGGTATAAAGTGGGAGCAATTAGATTCCAGGATTGGCCAGCTGTTAAGGAAGGCTGCACCTCCAAATTATTTAGTCCTGCATATAGGATCGAATGATATGGTGACTGTCAAGGGTAAAGAACTTGTCAATGACATAAAACGTACTGTTCTTAGGTTAAGAGTATTACTTCCCCTCTGTACCATAGTCTGGTAAGACATATTAACTCGGTGTTTTTGGCATGGGGCAAAAAAAAATCAAGTTGAAATTTATAAGAAAAGAAAAATGACCAATAGTAGGATAAAAAAAGTCCTTATGCACGAAAATGGTCGATTGATCCGCCACCCCACAATTTCAATAAAAGAACTGTCGCTATTCAGGTTAGATGGGGTTCACTTATCTGCTGAAGGTAATAACATATTTCTCAATGACATTCAGGTTGGGTTAGAGACATTTTTATCAAACCCAATGTCTATGGTGTTTCCATTGTTAGTTTAGAGTAGCAAACTCCGGGGGGAGGGGGACGCTTTGTTGGGTGAGTCAGTTTAGACCGGCTCATATGGCGGGAACCTGGGCATGCAGACTCAAATGCGATAAATTAATGACATCAGTCCAGTTCTAGGTGAGGTCCCATCCATGCTTTACCATGAGGGGACGGGCATTTTTGTCCGCTCCGAAAAACCGGGAGGGGGGTGTTGAGGTCAACCCGTGCTACCTGGGTGGCGCTGATGTGCCATACATGTATTGGAGAATAAAGGCGGTCAGTTCTGAATCCTCAGGATCTTGCCAAAACATTGCTGTGGCCTCAAACATTTCCAACAGTTGAGAAAGCTTTAGGTTAGAATTTTAGTTTATATACATGTATGGAGGGCACCAGTAATAGCTAAATCATTGCTAATTTCAATAAATAATTTGATTGCAGTCATATTCTTTGTCTTGTTTTAAAACGCTGCACTTAACAGCTGCTTTTCCTTTTTAGATTCACTGGTGATGCTGGATTCCAAAACGTTCGAAATCCAAACTACTGTTTAAGGGAGGCGCATTAACCCCTTAAGATACAATTGGGACTGTTGAGATTTTCTAAACTTAACAACTGTTTTAAATTCATCGTCTTTGAGACTTTTTCACAAATATTAGAATGTCATCAGCAAATATATCTGGCGATGAATATATAGCATGACCCTGGTAAACATTGATGAGTTTCCGAATAACGTCTTACCTAACCAGGATTCGTCCACGTCCGTGGTGTAACTACACTTTCCGTTAGTTAATACACATGCTTTATGTGATGATAGACCATGCACATGCATGCATTATTATCCAACCAACAATGTACATGCAGCGCTCATCTAAACACCCCCTCCGTATTGCATATTGCATTGTGAACAAGCGAGCCATACCACTTTTCAAACGAGGACACACGCATGTATTTTTTCTTCTATTGATGGTTAGTTTACAACCATATAATATTCAATGAATCAGTGACAACCTTTGAATGTATATATATTTTTTATTATTTTACTGTATTCAAATATGGGAGATAACTCGTGAAGACTAAATTAATTTTTAGTATTGTAAATAGCTAACGGACAACCAGTTGGAAATAAAGTTAATTCTTGTATTGAAATATATGCCTTTTTATGTCAAGAAATTGAATTCAAATGTGGCTGTATGCTGTAGTGTTTATACAAAAAAAATAGTTTATAGACGTATGATTACATTAATTACATTATAGACGTATGATTACACGTATGGTTACATTAATTACATTATAGACGTATGATTACATTAATTACATTATAGACTTATGATTACACGTATGGTTACATTAATTAATCACTCTCACTCAATTAGTTATCAACTAGTTGAATTTCATGTAGCAATGTCTAAATATCAAAATTAATGGTTTCAATTACATAAAGTATACTTAATGATCAAAATAGATATAAGATGACTTTCGTTAAATAAAGAGAAGTTGAACGTTTAACGATGAACGAGGTTTACGTGTTTACGTTTTCCTTAGTTTATTGCGAATCGAAATACTGTAAAAGGGAGTGTTTTAAAGGTATTCTAATTTAATCCTTTATTCATGCCACGGCTTACTCACAATACAGGATCATGTTCTATGAATTAGAAACGTTTGGATAAATGTATTTTGTTGACAGGATTGTGTATCAGAAAAGCTTCATTTTGATACATATCGGGGGTCATTATTACGCTATTTTCTACTAAAAGTCCAGCATCAGGTTTCTACTATACGGTTTTAAAATCAGTTTTCTACTATAAAACTTCAACATCAGTTTTTCTACAGTAAGTGTTGAACATCCGTCCTCTACTATAAGGTTAATTCAGAAGTTTTTCAGCATTAGTCAAGAGATATGACTTCTAAAGCCTACTTTTGGATTTATAATATTAAACCTTTGCATTTCCTATCGACAGTTATGTTTAGAAATATGTTTTTCTCATACTTCGTAAATTCATGATTAAAAAAAAAACCATGACCCATCATATGAATGAAAACGAATTCATAGTATGACTCAAATGACATCTTCTTGTATAAGCATAAGTAATATCTGTAAAGTTATTAATACATTTATACGTTTTTTGTGTGTTGGAATATATATAATTTTACCCCAAGTTATGAATACGGTACTTGATATCTTCACGTGGAAAAAAAATAATAACAGCTTCAGTTGGAATAATATCACATTTTCTTGATCGGATCTAAAGTCTTGGCCTATGGTACTTCGATATCATGATTCGATTTTGCAGGTTGCTTGTTGTAAATTGGGTGTTTATTTACAATGTATTAATTTGTGCATTCTCTAAAAGTTCGAGCAAACGCAGATAGTTATGAGCATGCGCTCTCATAGCACCGGTATTGATTCCAGCACATCCGTTTGACTGTTTTATTCCACTGTTTTGTTAAAATAAAAACACATACAAAATTGATGAATACATAAATTTATTGAGACAAAAATAAATGTTTGAAAGAATAATGATTCATAACAGTAAACTAATTCAGTAACGTCCTTTAAAACTTTTTGTTTTGCTATTTTCGTTCTATGCATTTTCGAACGTAGTTTTTATTACGTTTTATTAAAATCATAGAAAACACAATCAGAGTATTAAATATTACTTATATGTTTTTTTCATAATGAAGAAAGACAATGCCTTTGTTTGATGCATACACAACAGAACAATGACAATTATAAGGATTACTTCCCCTTAACAAACATTATACAATAGTGTTTAAAACAGTCTTGTATCTTATTATAATTACTATTATACGTTCCTTTCATGCTATCGTAATAAAGAAACGGGATGTGAGCAGATAGTATTAAATTATCATGAACAAACTATTTATAACCAAATATTCTAATTTACTAATGAAAGTCAATGCATAACACACACTGATGATATTTGACACTGGCAATCAACGAAGACTTTATATCGTTATATTTCATTTCGTATTTTATTTTAAATTTATTTTAATATTTGTAAGAAATCAACCTTTGTTAAATTAACATATCAATATGTTTGTTATTACTAAGAAAAATGATAATATTTTGATTTCATTGATAAGTTTTTTGGAGCTATTAATAATACCAAAATCATTGTATATGATGATTATTATACAGCGTTGTTCATAGCAACGTGGACATTGAAACCAATCCAGTTCTTTGGGATGGGTTTACCGGCACAGGGTGGCTGTAAAAATACGAAAACATATCATGATATGAATATATAACATATTGGTGTCATCTTAAATTGCTTAGTTCATTTCCGCTAAAAGATAATAAATCTATGAAAAGAAAAACAAGTAAGATTACATGAAATACACAAATGTAGCAGATTTTCTGTGGTTATCTTTGGCAGTCTCTTCAATCAAATGTCATTTCTTGATATCAGTAGTGTCATCCATATTGTGCACTTGATGAAAACAAGACCTGGTATACTACAGACCTAACTATTTATGATACAGATTACATGTGTTACCACTACCTGTTGGTGACGTTATGAAATGCTTATTAACAGCGTATGTCGTAGACAGGTTGGATGGTTTAGTTAGTCTATTTTCACTTACTGCAGGTTTTATGCTTCACAAGACAATACCGAGGCGACAACAAAACCCCAGTGCGAACTCAACATCGATAAAACTAGGACAAACTTTGAACAGTAAAGACTTAACAAGGAAACCCTTAAAAAGCACAAGGATGATATGACCAGGTGTTCTGTGATGTCACACGTAAAAACATGTCATATGTCCATGATTGTACCTTGACAAAATATCGATATCATCATATATTCGTTATATTACAATGATGAACATATACAAACACTCGTTGTCATACAGTTGTGGGCAAACAATACAGTAACATACGTTCGTTATTGTTCGGTGATGAAATAGATTCGACACACGTTCGGTTTTGTTTAATGATGACTATTTAAGTTTATCTCACTTTTGTATTGATACATACCTGTGGGCATTGTCCGTCACAGATCTTAACCTTGTAGTCGAAGAAGAGGTAGGTGTCTTTATTAACAGGGGCAAAGGTCAGAACAACTCCTCTCTGAGCCACGAGGGCAGCTGGCGGTCCAAGCAGTCTCTCCTCTCCAGCAATAGTCAGACAACTAGCATACAACAGCAATAGTTCTGTTAAGCCTACATGCATGCACAATCATTGTAAATTTCTATATTTTAACGCTGCCATCTAGTTAGTTGACTTGATAATCGCTATCAGTTAATTTGTTTTCAATCAATGTTAAGTGATAACGGATGGAACGTATTTTGTTTTTAATATGGAACTCATTTAGGTGTAAATTGTAAATGTATGTTTCGAACAGAGAACTTAAAAAATATAGCATATGAAAGTATTTACATCACTTTTTGTATACTTTTTTCTAATAAATATGATTTATTGAATGACAGTTTACATTTTACCACTTCATCAATAACTGTTTTATTTTTCAAATGTAGGTTGCCCTCATGATTACAAGTCTTAAAACAGTGGATTGTAAAATAAAACATTATATTCTTAGATTTTTAAGGATAATTAAAAAACAATAAACAGTACAAATCATAATTAAATGTAGATGTTGATTATGAACCAATTAATGAATACCGGAAACAAATATTAGTCTTCTACTTTATAAACTTCACAGCAACTAAAGGACGGTCCTGCTTTTAATTACTTCTGTTGTTTTATTATATATGAATAAAGGGTTTATTAGTAAAAAAAAGCGATTTTCCCCATTTTAGATAATCTTAATTCATGATTTGAACTCAGCAAGACCGTTTGTCATATTTACAAGCATGAAGAATGAATATCAGGTTGCTGACACGATTACAAGTGTCCACGCCTCTAAAGTTGTTTTACATTAAGCATGTTATATTTGGTAGAGTCATTGACAGTGAAACCGTTTGTCACGTGCTATTGTGTCCTTACCCATCCACGAGGATATCTGCTATCGGACGAGTTTTCTCGGCGTCGTAGACCTTCAGGTCCCACACCATTGCATGGGCGTCTGGCACTTAAAAAGTAACATACAACTATCGTTTTACATATATGACAAAGCTTTATTAAAAATATATAAGGTAGGAAGTGATGAAATAATCAGATGTTTTTGAAATTTGGAAAAATACATTATAAAAACAGATTTATCTATTATTTTTAAACCCAAAGAGTTAACAAAAATATACGGCGTGCGTTCTATTCTTATAAAACAAATTCGTTCTGTTTAGTTTTTCTACACGTATATTGTCGTTATATAGGAGAAGCAGGCATATCACGAATACTCGAGGGAGGAGGAAAATATATACGAAGGGATGCGAACCAGTAGCTTATAAGGTGTAGCGTTAGCGCATTGAAGAATAGATTCGTAAGTTCGTAAGTTTTAATTTCTCTTAGGAACATACTATCACTTTTGGAGCGTCACTTTTGGTTCATGATGCATTTTAAACCTGTTTAATATCCGACTGAGACCTTTATTTTTGCCGGTGATACACAAGCTTTTTCTACTTTTCCGTTAATGTTTCCTGAAAGTACTGGGGTGTGAAATGGAAACCTATAAAGAAACTAAAAAAGATTCGGTAGTAGTGTTTTAGCCAATAAGTTCACAACATAAACATGTGACTGTTAAAATGCGTTCGATTGAAACAAAATTCAAATGCGGACACAGACAAGATATATTTCGTATTAATTTTGCAAACGATAGTATTCAAATCCTAAATTTTAATTGTTAAAACAAAAACGTTTTGATGTATTCTTATCGAAAATAAGTTAAGGTCCATCATAAAAAATAACAAGTTGACTGTTCACCATTGACTGAAGGCGTGGGGGTGAACTCAAGGGAAAACTCGTTGTAGATTGGCACCTCGCCGTTAGGTTGAGGCTCGTATTGACTGTCTAGCAGTTTGACTTCGTATCGCTGTACATCTAGTTTCGGTTGACTGGAACCGGTGACGCTGTGGTAAAAAACATTGTCATTAATCAAAAGAACAAAACGTATCAAATATCGTCACTGCACAAAGACGCCCATCCTCGAAATCCAGGTAACGCTCACGTTTGCTCTTCACCCCTGGAATATGTCATAGCAAAATCGAAGGCACGCGGCCAGCTATTTGATTGGTCTCGGGTAATAAAACCTGACCAATCGCTAGGCTGATACCTGTCCTTTGAAGATCACAGAGTTGTGTAGAAGGTAGTTAACACTGAACCTTCTATCATGCTATGATATATGGCAGGGTTGCAGAGAGCGAAAGTGAGCGTAACTATTGGATATCCAGGATGAAAGACGCCGTACTCATTGTTGCGATCAAACCATTATTTATTAGGGCTATAATTGATGAAAACAGATTGTACTGTTCTGATATTTATCGTTTGGATAAATACATGCGTAATAATTGAATTTGAAACAGTCTCGCAAACATAATATTAATGACAATATAATATATATCCCGCTAAACATTAGTTTATTATGGTATATACAAATAAGTATATCGCTTATTTAAAAGAATAAGTTGTGTATAATTGTTTTGCCTTTGTCATTCCGACAAATGAAGTATTTCCATGAATGAAAATAAAGATTCATTTCATTTCGGCGAACAAACTGAAATATTAAGTCCCCATATTTTAGTATCACAGTATTAACATTTGGATTTTATAATATGTATTCAACAAAACATTTCAATATATTTTTGCTTATGTGGATATTTAATAATTAAACTTGGTGTGAATACGCAAAGAAATTTAGACTTTGTCTGACTAGACATTGAGTTATCTGTCTTTGTGTATATGGCCATTGAAGTTGATTATCTTATTTATGCATGCATTATGTTATCTACCTTGACCCACATCAAGAGAAAAAACACTGTACATTTTAACAAATATTTGATTTTATCAATTTACCTGTATGTATGATGGTTTTCAATTTTGTGAGCACAGGGTCGGATAGATTTGCTTGTCTGTTTATATTTAATCAGATGTTCGTTATCATGTATATTAAATTTACATTCTTTTTTTCTTTTTTTCCGTTAAAACCAATGTTTCTGTTATTTGTGTCAACATTGCAATTTCTATCGATATTAAATACTTGTGTGAAAACTGATTTTTTTATCATTGAAATGAGTAAATGAATTCTTGTGAAGATGTACACTTCATTATCTACCCGTGTGAAGATGTACATTTCATTATCTACTCTTGTGAAGGTGTACATTTCATTGTCTACCCTTGTGAAGATGTACATTTCATTGTCTACCCTTAACAGTATGTTCATTTAATTACGTACTCTTTTCAATATGTATATTTTAGCCTCTGCATTAATTTGTGTTGATTATATTATCTTTCTTTTTCTCTTTTGCTTGTTTGCGTAGTAACTTACGTATTTCTGTATGTACATTCAAACTCTGTGATCCAATCGAGTGGAGTAACTATCCCGAAGGATGACTGGATTTCAACGTGGAACATCTGTACAGTTGTACTTGACTTAAACAAAGAGAAAGCAAGTTTGATTTGTGAGGACATTGCTGTGATTTGTTTTTCCTATTTCTTTTCATTTTTATGATTGAATAGATTTTCGAATTGTTTTTTAAATTGACAATGAGCTCTCTTTGAATATCAAGAAATTCCATGACAACATCGATTGTATACATATATATCCCCGCGAGCTTGAAGTCAAGGACGCCACAGATTCATCTATTTTAGCAACATCTATGCACTTAACAGATTGAGTATTGCCTAAATTGGATATCTTACATCAATAACCATAGTGTGTAACGCGCCCGCACATGGATGGCCCGGGGGAGGCATCCTGTCAACGGTCAGTTCGTACTTGTAGACATGCCGTCCGGCAGGAACCCGAGAAAACATACACATTGGGTGACCATGAAGTACCACAGCCTTATCAGAGGACACATGGGTCACGATGGTGATATTTTTCGAACCACAAATAATAGTATCTAAAGATAAAAAAGGAAAGTTAAAATACATTTGAAAGCAACCTAATTTGATACGCGAGATCTTCTAATTCTTCTTGCTATTGTTTTCCTTCGCATATAATCAAAATTAGTGACAATAGTTACAACATTATAAATAGTAACAAAATATACGTTACTTTTTAGTTGAAAAAGCAACAAGATACAGACCCTGATATAAGAACGAAATATATACTATGAAACAGGTTCCTTAGTGATAACATAAGGTGGTAACAGAAAACAGGTCCTACCGTTCTTCGTTTCGCAATTTTTGCCGAAGTATCCGTAGTCACAGTAGCACCAGTCCCTGTTCCAGGTAGTCACACACTGGCCATGACCGCTACAGTTATTTACACATGTCGGCACCCCTGTTAGAAATAAATCTGATTAAATTGCTTGTCAAGTAATTAACGGGAACACTAAATTGTCGATATTCGGTATGAAATTCTTTCGTTTGTATGAATAACTAATGCGAAGTTTGTTTTTTTGAACACAAACAGTTATCATGTTTTCAATTACTCTGTGTTCAAAACAATTTTAACATTCAAAGTTGTAAATCAAGTTGAAATGCTTTGAGCTACCAAACAGTACCACTGCATATTTGTATAGACATCATTTTATTGCCAGCCTGCTGGATAATGTTTATGCTCAACCTTTTATTAACAGCTGTGGTCATTTAAGGACGAGCCAGATTTTGGGAGGGACACCGGAGTACCGCTCAACCTGCGATGAGTACCTGATGATGGCCCCACGTAGACCTTTGACCCGGTAGTAAAGGGTAATTGATAATTGACAGTCTGACGCCATTGTAAGGTCATGTCGACTCAGAAAAAATCTGACTGGCATATAAAACTTACTAGCGTATTCAGTATAATCGTTGTAACTAATGCCATGAATTGAGCTGATTTGTAAATTGGATTTTAAAATGGCGTTAAGAAGTGTTTCAACTTCATTCACCAACTCAATGGAGGCATCGAGTTATTTAGTTATCAAATTGTTTGAATATCCAATTCCAGGTATTGTCAATGTAGCTGTTTTAAGTTATCGAAATAAGTGCGGTGTAGACTGAGTTTGTGTATCAATGCGACTGGCACGAGGAATTGATGTAGAAATCTTGTTGTTTACGGTTCAGTGTAATAGATTCGTTATCAATTGATTGGTGTATCCATTAGGTTTCGAATATACAGAGGCCATCTAACATTGTCTTCAGTAATTCCAAACATATTTCACAAGTGTGGCTAATGTTTCGATATCTTTCACGAGTGCGCTGGACGAGTGAAAGTTATCAGAAATTAGCCACACGAGTCAACTTGGAGATGCTGACATCGTGTTTCATTTGACATGAGTTTCCTCCTATCAAAAAGATACAATCGCTGACCTGCATAGTCTTCTGGCTTCCTTAAAATAAACTGTGGAATTATACGTTGTTCCCCAGAGAATAGTTCTTTGGTAGCAGATCTGATCATTCAGGGCAGTAGAATAGGCGGATTTTTATGACGCCTGCGTATCGAGAGGCTAACCAGACATTGACCCGACGAGCAGCTTGTAATTCTTCCCAGTGGTTTCAATGCGAATGACAGCAGACATTTAATGAGCTGATTAGTTTAAGCTGATTTAGATATCTAATTGATATCTGTATGAAGTTGATTGATGTTTTGGGTGGTTGGGTGGTGCAGTGGATAGCGCACTTGACTTTAATAAAGTTTATATGATATTGATGTTTGTGAATGGCGGATGTGTATCAGTTACTGTAATATCCAACTATTTGCTGTATCGGGCTTTCAATAGGTACGATTATTCGGATTATCAAGTTGATATAATAATCAGGAATCTTTTTATGTTAGATGTTGGGGTATCGATAAAATTCCTGTCTCGAAATGATTAAAATATGAAGTTGTCCGGTGTAGTAAGTAAACTGTTTATCAAATAAAGTATTTTACATATGGCGCTAAATAGAGTAATAAGCTGATTAATTAATTAAATCGATTGAATCATATATCATTGATGTGTTGAGTCAATACGGGTATACTGTTGATTACACTATTTCATTGAATAGGAAATTTGAGTTTGCTTCATGTATCGAACTGAGCGATATATTGAGCCGATAGTTTATTGAGGTGTTAATCTGATTGAGGTATTTGAGTTTTTATGAAATAAAGTTGACAAATAGATCTAATAGATTTATATTTGTAGTTGTTTGATTGATGTTTGATTTTCAATTCTACTCTGGCGTCGTATTGATTGATGTATCAAGTTTCGGCAGTTGACTGATGTGTCAAGTCGGTAAATGTTGCTTCATCACGGTTGTATATTGCAGATTGGTACATTCTTTGTTTTAAGCAGATCAGATTACTCAATATATAAGTTGATTGAGGTATTGAGTTCATATGGATATCAAATTGATATCAAAGTTATCGAATTCATTGCTGAACGTATGGTTTTGATTCCGTGGTTGGCAACCCGTGTTATACTAATTTTGACTTACATGAAGAGGTGTTCCCCCTCGATAAGTCATGTTTCCCTCGGGCTTCGCCCTCGGGACACATGCTTTATCTCGGGAAATTAACTCTTTAGGTCTCCTTCACAACAGGGCAATAACTGTATAATGGAATCAACATTCTGTGGACCTTGAACAAATGTCTTATTTCAGGATAGTTGGTATTGGTTAGTAGCACAGGGACCAAATAATTTGTTACAGCTGCATTTAGACCTAAACTAAGGTGTTCAAAGTAATTTTACATGTTTTAAGGGTTTATATCGACTTTCGGTAAAAATGACACCCCCAATGATCATATATCATGTCCCTGTGATTACACCTGGTACGGTATGATTCCGTTTTCACTTTTAATACAGAGTTCGTTCTGTTGAATTTTCTATCTACAATTTTAACAATGGCTATTTTTCAAGGAATTTTAGTCTTTCAATTCAATGCTAACAGGTATGTTTAAAATAATGCTATTACACATGATACTGAACATGTCCAGTTTTTTTTATTAAATATCAATTTCCTTATCTATAACATGCATTATAAACTCAATACTTGATATAATGGGTAAATAAAACATTAGGTAAATATATAAATTAGGTAAATATATACATTAGGTAAATACTTACATTAGGTAAATATATACATTAGTTAAATATATACATTAGGTAAATATATGCATTAGGTAAATACTTACATTAGGTAAATATATACATACATTAGGTAAATATGTACATTAGGTAAATACTTACATTAGGTAAATATATGTAAATATATACATTAGGTTAAATATATACAATATATACATTAGGTAAATATATACAATAGGTAAATACTTACATTTAGGTATCCGACAATCGAAACCTCGAAATCCCGTGGGACACTCGCAAGTTTGGTTTTCAGAACATCTACCGAATTGCTGACAATAAAACCCCGGTCTTTGGCAGTAACTATTTACTGAAGCATACAAAGTCAATAGCACGAACATGTATAAATGCAAAAGTATTTAGATATCATAATATTTCTAGGGAATGCATTTAATGTATTTTTTTAAATGAGTCATATCCATTGATATAGGATTAATTCAAGACTATTGGTTATTATTGTTCTTATAATACAAATGTGATAACATTAACATTCTTATATCATTTTGTTATGCTAGGGATTGATAGCAAACTGTTACATACAAATAATATATTATACTAATTTCGTTGGAATTTTTGAACATTTAACCAGTTTGTTAATATGTTGTAAACTGATTTCACATGTTTTTCACTTTGATTTAATGAAATAACTGTTACGTCTGTAAGATACGTGTGTTATAATTCCATTATCATATAAAACTGAATTCTTACCAAGTACGACGAAAGTGAGTCCAACAAGCAAGGACGAAAAAAGAATGAAGGAAGACATCTGTAAATGTAAACAAAGTCAATTATTGCCGATTCACTATAAATCTCAATTATTCCAAACGTGAACGAAATATGTCAGCCAAACAAACAACGCCTGCAAGCTAAAGGATTTGACCTACATACTAGCTTTAAAAAATCCTTTTAAACATTTAAGTTTAAGATATAACAAATTGAAACTACATGATTTCAATAAAGATTTAACTCACATAGCTGTGTATGATGTAATTCTATAAGATATATTGTAAGAATGTGATTTTATCAAACACGAAGCGTACGGTATGAATTAACATTGAGTTTTATGGCGAAAGTCATGTTGTAATAAGGATTTTATAAGACCTGAAATTCGTCATGGTATATCCTTTAGTGATATAATCATAGTTTTGGTTTGATCAAGGAGTGAAATTAATCATAAATCGAATTTTATCAAACAATAACACGTTTATGATTCATCAGGAAGGATAGCAAGCAGGAATATCTAATATACAATGACATCATAGCAAAGGAATGAATGTTTATGATTTAACATAAAGCAGTTTCAAATTAAAACAATTAGTTTGTAGGAATTAAAAAGTAATTGTCCATATTGTTTGGTATTATTAAAAAGGATGTGTCACGTACGATTATGTCTGTACAAATGCAGAAAGATTACTTAATGAAGAGTTTCACGTAGTAAACAAAGTTATTCTCAAATTGCAAATAAGGAGCTACAATTTTAACAAAAAACATATGGAATGTTTTTTTGAATACTGGTCAGAATATTTAAACATGAAAACAATGACATTACATTATCGCAATGTTAAGTGTCGAAACCCCAACACATTTATCAACAAATTATAATAATAATTTACAATTAACTAAAATCTCGTCATGTGTTAAGAAACGAAACACATATACAACTGTATATCATAAAACATATTAAAATGAAGTGCAAAACATAGTAAGTGCATAAAAAGTATGAGCTTCAAATTACTTACTTTGTAACGAACTAATTATATATTTCTGTTAATGAGAAAGTCATTATACAATTTTTTGTCGCCGAAGTGTATGTCTGTGACGTAAGTGTTTCACATTACCATACGGCTGTCACGATCTCTCGCGAAATTCGTTTACATATTAGCACTTCCTCTTATATAATCAGTTGAATGATAATGACGAAAACACTACATTTCTTGGCATTGGTGTCGATTTGTGAAACATTCCATAGCTGGTTTTGATTGTATGACAATAGATCTTACCTTTATGATAAACTGATGATTGAAAGAAATGTCAGATTATCCCGAAAATCCTTCATATATCGGACAAAAACTTGGCCCGTGTCTGTAGAAAACTGTAGAAAGGTAGAAGCACTCAACTAAAACAACGGTGAGTTATAATGAATACCTAATACGGAATAGAAGATTTCCTATAGCCCTAGGGCACTCCATCACTGAAGATTTCGTGACGGTGGAGCGGGGTCGTCAAATATCATTCACCAACTGGTACAAATGAAGTGTAGATCGTCATTTTATTCAACGATATTAAAATAGAACATCATATACCTTGTACAAATATAAAGTCATATCTATACACCTACGTGTATTACAGTACATCTGATCAGATAGTCGATGGAATTGAAGAAACGAACTCTTTTTACTACAGTGTATTAAATGTATTGTGCTTGTCGGAACATATATAATATATAATACTGATAAGAGCAACTCATTTTTAAAAGATATATGAATTATATTTAAAATAGAATAATTTAATTATGAAATTCATATTAATTTCCATGAGTATATCATTATGAATAAGACAGAGATAAATAGATGACCCCTATATGCAATTAAGTCAATCAAGATTTTGATTGTCGAATCCTGCTATGGGGAATTCCATGTTTCAATGTAATCATGTTAATGTCACATTTCGTTTAATATCATGATTTATAAAGACGGTGTTTTTGTTTTCTTTTATGTCAGTAATTCAGTTTTTTTAAGTTCATAATGTGATTTGGTGTCAGTTCTCATTAATATCATGTAATGTAGCCAAATATCCGGTAATATTATTATACTTACAATATAAAATTAAGTCATATATATTATACAATGCATACCATATATGTCAACGCAATGTCAACACATAAGACAGTGAAATATGAGACAGTGAAATATGAGAACTGTTTAATTTAAGTAGGAAATATCTAACAAATATTTGTGATGAATTGCAAAGATGAATTGCCAAGTGATAAATTACAGAGTATAACAGGTCGGTCACTTACCGCAGTGGAGATCTACATTTACCTTCGGATTATGCTGCCTTCCCCGTAGTTTTGGTGTATTCCGTGTACCTATTGTTATATTTTTCAAATGGGTATGAGTTACAATTTCCTTCCAGTGCCTACTTTAAAGTACAAACTGCTTGTTCACAAAAAACTGAATATAGTTCTTTTTAAAATGACTCAGTATATTCGAACTGCTTAACCTGAAGTAAACGTGAATCAAACAAACGTACGTCCGATGAAGACAGTATTTGCTATGATAGTCATCAAATTGATTGATCTTAATCATTTTGCTTGTTCATGTTCTCGCGTGGATTGTGAACATTGTATATCAACTAATTAATCGAATGACAAACGATTGGAAATATTTTATTCATAAAATTAAAATATGTAAATAGAAGTACAGGTGATGGTATACTCCTCAGTAAGAACAGTACTCATTCAACGTCTATGTCGTATGCGTCATTTTGATTAATTTCCCCCTACAATGCTGTGTGTGTGATTTTTTCAATTTTAAAAGGATATTACGCACTTCGTTATAATAGCAGGCCATGGCGTATAATAGTGTTCTTACCGTAGGGAACTTAAAACTACAAAACCGTATTCATGATCATTCTCATCACCAATCTCATGACCGTTCGCATGATCGATCTTATGACCGTTGACATGACCATTCTCATGGCCGTTCTCATGGAATTATTAAGGGATATTCTCTTTGCCGTCCTCACGGCCGTTCTCATTATTGTTCTCATGGTATTCCTTATGGTCGTTCTCATAACCATTTTCATAACCATTCTCATGGCCGTTTTCATGACCAGTCTCATGTCCGTTCACATGACCGTTCTCATGATCATTCTCATGGCCGTTAGCATGACCGTTCTAATGACCATTCTCATGGCCATTCTCATTGCCCTTCACATGGACGTTCTCAAAACAATTTGCATGACCAATTTCATGACTGTTCTCAAAATCATTCACATGGACGTTCTAATGACTGTTTGCATAAACGTTCTCATGACCATTCTAATGACCGTCCTCATGGCCGTTCTATTGGCCGTACTCATGACTGTTCTGGTGACCATTCTCATGACTTTTTTCATAACCACTCTCATGATCGTTCTCAAGTCGTTTTCATGACCATTCTCATGGACGTTCTAATGACCGTTCCATTGACCGTTCTCACTGCCGTTCCCATGACTTTTCACATGACCGTTCTCATGACTGTTCCAATGACCGTTCTCATTGCCGTTTCCATGGACGTTTTAATGGCTATTCTCATTGCCGTTCTCAGGCTGTTCTCATGACCGTTCTCAAGACCATTCTCAAGGCCATTCTCATTGCCCTTCTCATGGACGTTCTCAAAACAATTTGCATGACCATTTTCATGACTGTTCTCAAAATCATTCACATGGACGTTCTAATGACTGTTTGCATAACAGTTCTCATGACCATTCTCAAGCCCGTTTTCATGACCATTCTCATGACCGTTCTCATGACTGTCCTCATTTCCTTTCTCATTGCCATTCTCATTATCGTTTTCATTGCAGTCCTTATGGTCGTTCTCATTTCCTTTCTCATTGCCATTCTCATCACCGTCCTCATGGCCGTTCTTATGACAGTTCTCATTATCGTTCTCATGGCATTCATTGTTGTCGTTCTCATTTTCGTTCTCATTTTCGTTCTCATGGCTGTTTTCGTGACCGCTTGCATGGCCGTTCTCACGCTCAAACACAGATGATCTTGTTTCGGTGATAAATTGAAAATAAGCCAAAAGACATTCGGTCCTTGATTTGGAAGAATTTCGGAAATACCTAAAGCAAGCAAATCCCGTTTTCAATGCAAACAATAATTTGATCATGTGACATGGTTGAAGCCAATACTAAGAAAGTTTATTATCGTTAGTTTTTCAATACGTTTTTTAACCGTCTTCAACATAAACCACTGTAGGTTTCCTCTCTCCTAACTTATTCAAAACACCTTTAAGGGTTGGTTGGCAAACATACTTGGTTATCTACTAATGGATAACACCATGGACGCGCTTCCATTGGCCAATCTTTTAGTCATGACGTCATTGAACAAAGCTTTGCGACGACATCTACCATAGTGACGTCATAGTTTATGGCAACTGTTTCCTCGATCGGAATCAGGAATGATGCTTTCCTAAGTATTTTAGAAATAATATATGAACGTTGTGGGGGAGAAAAGTCCCAAAACTCGTGATGGTTTGTTATCATGTTTATCTTACTCTTGTTAGCTAATATTCAAATAAAAATGTCACTCGGTTAACATCGTACGTTTATACAATTTCAAAATTAATTAACTCGGGTTAGATAAACATAATAACCTACCATTACTCGTGAGGGAACCTCTATTTCTTTAATGATACAGAAAGGTTACAACCAAAGAAATGATCATTGTATTTGATCACAAACCCAACTTTGTAATAGGGGTGATCGTGCGTTCTTTATGCTCGACGTCAACAGAGATATAGTTGTGGTCAATTATTGACCTTACAGTAGCTAAAGAGATGCCGCTAACTAATAAATTGTATCACTGAGAATTGACAAATTCCAGGGTTCCATGTCTGGTATCATTGGTTTACTTATTCAAAACTGAAAATAAGAAAATTCATACAGCATCGGTATATATTGATCCAAGCATTGAAGACTTATAATTTTTGTCATTCTCAAGCTTCTTTTACTGGCTCACTCAGGAGATACGTGTAAATACGTTATGTACTCATTGAAGCCATACAACAATTTAGCAACAGTGTTTTGGAATAAAGAATTAATAACTTAGTTAAATACGTTCATTCCCCATATCAACTGTGGTCACTGAAACCGATAATGATACCAACAGGCCGTGCTAACCTGATAAACATCCATGTTTCCAACATGAATGTGAGTCACGAACTCATTATCATTAACATAACATTTCCCCTGTCATTATCTATATAATTATATCATTACTTTTGTTACGCCTAACTTGTCAATTTCTCGCTTTTGGCCTTGGCGGCAAGTGTTTGTCCAAGCGTAACAAATCATTAACGTTGCACTCTGTTTGGCGTTCAGGACCAGTAGTTTAACTTTAACGCGTGGTCACTGAAAACACAAGTTTTTGTCAATACCAATAAACAACTTTGCACCTCTGTTTCAAAACACGACGAAAAAAGGACGAAACAGCTGTATAACGCAGTGCTATTTCTGAGTACAACCATGTTTTAAAGGTGCAATAACCAACTTATGGATAAAACGTTCATCATTAAATATATTAAAAAGATATTCAAGCCGAAAGTTAAGAATATGTGTTGTTCTTATCAACAGATACTTATTCCAGATACAATTTCCGACATTCTAGATCTTGCGCTGCTGATTTTTGAGATTAATATCCAGTTTTCAAAGGTCTTGCATCATATTTGCACATAACTATATTGAATTCAATTTGACATTGACGATTCACCACATAGAGTTCTCCATGAAAACAAGCAGGAATCAACGTGTTTAATTATGATATATTTCTTTTTATACAATAAGAAAGTAACACTACCTGAATCACTTTTATTATTCACCGAGAGACTCTTTTTTTCAAATGCTGGCTGTATTAATTAGATTTGTTAAGGGTTTAAGAGAGTGTTAAGAAACTATTTAAGATAGAAAAAATAAAAAGGTCGGGTAACTATTCGGCCCGACTTCAATTTCTTTTATTGTTTCGCAATATTTAGAAACATAAACATGAACAACTACTGCATATATGATGATTCATTATTACTACTGATAACTGTAATGGACCTCCTTGCATACTACCAGGTTGAGGAGATATTCTTCCCAAGAAATCTCGACATGTTTCGATTTGGATAGAGATATTCTTCCCAAGGGAACTCGACATGTTTCAATGTGGATAGAGATATTCTTCCCAATGCCCAAAACATCAGCTCCCAGGGTGTCTGTTCCTCTATTTTGTTTATAAGTTTGATCCCAAATCCTTGAGAATGATCCTGCCTATATAGGGTTGATATACACCACGTAATGCTACAGAAGTAGTCACTTACAACAAATACGGCCAAACTAACCCTGTTTGCCCCCACCCTAAAGACAACAAGAGGCCAGCCCCAGTTTTAAGCCCCACCACCTGAAAATGTTTCCAATGAAGTAAGGTTGATATTCATCACTTTGTCACTTAGAGCAATATAAATTACTCCTTTTGCCCGCCAATTAGCCCTCCCATCCCACTCCTATGAAGGGACGTCCCCTTCATTTGTAAACTTTGGAATCCCCATTACATTAGAATGCTTTCAGCCGAATATGGTTTATTTCCATCACCTTGTTTCAAAGAAAAAGGCACTTGAAGCAATGTGGCTAAATTAACCCCCTATTATTATGGTTGCTTGTTCTGAATTCCGTCTTTGCGTATTGCAGAGTTATCTTCTCTTGGGAGCAGGTATTGATTGTTACGTCATTGGTTTGTGTGAGAAAATTACGTCGTGTTCACAAAAATTGATGACGTTACTCTCACAAACAAGTGACGTAACAATCGATACCTGTTCCAAAGAGAAAATAACTCTGCAATACGCAAATACGGAATATCACGACTTCCGTGATCAATGGCGATTGTTTCCAAAGCTGCCGGTGATTGAAGACTATTGATATGTTTTATGGTCGCTACCATGTTTTCGCAGAGAAATATGCAATATTTGTATGTGATTTGAAGGTCGGTGTGTTTATTATGGTCATTAAGATGCCTTATGGTTTTGTTGTTACACCCCGAATTAACGATGTGATAACGTGGTAATACTTGGTTTATCTTTACGTGGTTTGCAACTGTCATCCATGCAGCATAAGGCGTTTACCTTCCGAAACACCTGTTTGTTCTGTCCAAGTAAGTGTTACCTTAATTTGTCCTTTGATTATAATTTGCTTTAAATTGATCTATTTTTAATCCGAAGTAAGGTTCAATTAACATTTAGATATTCTTTTGTCGCTTTTTTGTCGTAAATTAATTTAAAATATTAATATTTTATTAAAAAAAGGTGCAATGCGAACATACGATTTTGTAGACAATCAACATATAAATAGTAGTAAAGTCATTCATACATTAAATGTAATACAATTGCACATATAATCAATTAAAACAAGTTATTGTTTTGTCGCTGTATTGTTAATGTAATTGAGGTAGGAGTCAGCATAAACTAGTTTATTATCTAAACAGGATATCAAAACGATTTCGATTTTTCGCGGGTATCACTGTTTACTGGATACAATGCACATGCATATTCAACTCAGAATAAAAAACAGCTATATTGTACAGTCAGAAAGTGCACCAAACGTAAACATGTCGACCAATGCAAGACTGCCATTATATCAAAAGTAGATTGCCAGGAATATGTTCTAACTTAAATAAAAAACACAATCTTTTGTTTCGTACGTAACAGATTTTGATAAGATATGAATGATATACATTTATTACGCTTGTATATCAAGACGTTCCCCAGGGTGTTTTAAGTTGTAGATGTGGCAATAGAAGTAACAGGTTATTTTAGTGCTTGCCATATTCCGTCTTTGCATATTGCACGTCACTTGTTTGTGAGAGTAACGTCATCAATTTTTGAGAAAACGACGTAATTTTCTCACACAAACCAATGACGTAACAATCAATACCTGCTCCCAAGAGAAGATAACTCTGCAATACGCAAAGACGGAATAACGGTACGTTTGGTGCGTTCTGCATGCCGTAGAACACAAAATACCATTGAAATCCGGTTAAAAAGCTGCAGTATGTTAAACAAGTATCCTGCTGGCAGATAAGCCATTGACATTACTGTTGACTGCCACGTGAGTTTAAATTCGCTCTTGTTGATAATTATTTCTGCTCCTGATCTATGATTTCCTTCCAGGGAGAGGCAGAACGCTTTCCAAACTTGCTTGTGGATGTCTTACTGTCTGGTCAGTTGTGCTCTTCATATGTTGCCGTTGTTTCTTTATAAGATGAATGCTAGTGGAGCGAAGGGAGTTGAGGGGATGAGGGGTTGGCGGTTGGGGGTCACTCGTTTATGTAGTTGAACAGGAATCTGATACATGTAGCTCAAATGTTGACCTGTATTACTGGTTATCTTAAATAAAGCCGAATTATTGTAAAAACTCGCACTTAATAAAAGTCCTAATTATTTGACAGTTTAAACTCTCACAACTTTACGGAAAGTCTCCCCTACCTCGATTTTTTTTTTATATTACACCCACAAATAAAAGTTATTCTCATAATTATTACAGAATAGAAGCAGAGTATTGTTTGACATTTTAGAAAAAAAACAACTTTGTAAACAAATTTGAAATTGTCAGCTTAAGTCTTTCGTGAAATTATCTACTTTCCCTGTTCCCATACTTTCATACGAAAGTTTATAAATCTTCCTCTGAACTCAAATGACTAAATCTATCGAATTACTTTCTCCGAAAAAGAAATATCCAAAATTTGAATATCTATTACGAAGCTGTTCACTGTCAAGTGAGTTTCTAAAGGTAACAGTTTCATACTAGATTTCTCAAATTTGGATATTACCTTTTGAAAGAAGGTAACTGCATGGATAAAATGATTGCATCGTTTCATATACATAACTACAGGGACATTGATAGACAACAATTTGCAATCATACATGTTTTAATGTTTTATTACATCAATGTGATTGGTTGTTTGTGAAAACCGTGATTACCCTTGCCAATGTAAATCACATAAACATATCTTAAATACAATGGATGGTGGTACAAATGACAAGTTTTTCATCAGAAGAAATCGATCTTATGTGAATACTAGAATAGCACTGGTCTATGACAAAACGTATTCAACATTCTAAATGAAACAATGAAACATTACAATTATATTAGAAAAGTAATAGCCATTGTCCAACAATAGCGGAAGGATTTGCAAAATTTTGTTAAATTTTTCCAAATAGTTGCGGTTAAAGTAAACTATATACATCAATACGCAGACAATGCAGTATCGCTGTGGGTGTCCTTTTCGCTAGTGTTGGACTACATTTCTTAGAACCTGTTTAATCTTTCATTCTAGGATCAGACGAAGTCCAGGTCGAGCCTCTTGTATTTTCGTTGCGTGACAGAAAGGCTACAAACAAAAACGAATTGTTTTATTTAGATATTTCGAATTTATATGAAGTAAACAGTTTATCAATGCAGGATTATAATCGGCTACTTGAATGAAGTGGATTAAACCTGCTCTATACACATTCGTCTAATAATGAACATTCCAATAATACTACTACTAATAATAATATTTCAAGTTTCTTATATACCGTTTTATCACAGTCTTGTTCGTAGGTCATCTCAAAGCGGTTCACAAATTATTATCCGTGGTTACAGGGCCTCTGCAACCAGCCAATATCTTTCTCAAATTCCTGGGGAGCATACAGCCGGTGCTGCCATTTCAGCGCTCCCAGCTAGCATTTTACATTTCTAGCACTGCCCAACAACGAACTCATTTACAGCTGAGGAGACTGGAACAAGCGGGGTAAAATATCTTGCTCAAAGATACAACACAGTGCCGTGCCGAGACTCGAAATCACAAGCCTTTGGTAACGAGCCCAGAGTCCTACCGCTAGACTACCGTGCCTCACAACTATCCGGTAACGAGCCCGGCATCCTACCCTAGACTACCGTGCCTAACAACTATTCGGTAACGAGCCCGTCGTCCTACCCAAGACTACCGTGCCTCTCAATCCTTTGGTAACGAGCCCAGAGTCCTACCACTAGACTACCGTGCCTCACAACTATTTGGCAACGAGCCCGGCATCCTACCCTAGACTACCGTGCCTAACAACTATTGGGTAACGAGCCCAGATTCCTACCACTAGACTACAGTGCCTCACAACTATCCGGTAACGAGCCCGGCATCCTCCCCTCGACTACCGTGCCTAAGAACTATTCGGTAACGAGTCCGGCGTCCTACCCCTAGACTCCCGTGCCTAACAACTATCCGGTAACGAGCCCGTCGTCCAACCCAAGACTACCGTGCCTCAACACCCTTCGGTAACGAGCCCAGCGTCCGACCACTAGATTACCGTGCCTCACAATCCTTTGGTAACGAGCCCCGCGTCCGACCACTAGATTACCGTGCCTCACAACTATTCGGTAACGAGCCCGGCCTCCGACCACTAGACTACCGTGCCTCACCACCCTTCGGTAACGAGCCCGGCGTGCATCCTACCCTAGACTACCGTGCCTAACAACTATTTGGTAACGAGCCCGTCGTCCTACCCAAGACTACCGTGCCTCTCAATCCTTTGATAACGAGCCCAGAGTCCTACCACTAGACTACCGTGCCTCACTACCGTGCCTCACAACCCTTTGGTAAAGAGCCCGGCGTCCTACCACTAGACTACCGTCCCTCACAACTTTTCGGTAACGAGCCCGGAGTCCGACCACTAGACTACCGAGCCTCACAACTATTCGGAAACGAGCCCGGCGTCCTACCCTAGACTACCGCGCCTCACAACCCTTCAGTAACGAGCCCGGCGTCCTACCACTAGACTACCGTGTCTCACAACCCGTCGGTAACGAACCCGGCGTCCTACCACTAGACTACCGTCCCTCACAACTTTTCGGTAACGAGCCCGGAGTCCGACCACTAGACTACCGAGCCTCACAACTATTCGGAAACGAGCCCGGCGTCCTACCCTAGACTTCTGTGCCTCACAACTATTCGGTAAAAGCCCGGCGTCCTACCACTAGACGACCGTGCCTCACAACTATTTGGCAACGAGCCCGGCGTCCTACCCTAGACTACCGCGTCTCAAAATCCTTCGGTAAAGAGCCCAGCGTCCTACCCAAGACTACCGTGCCTCACAACAATTCGGCAAAGAGTCCGGCGTCCTACCACTAGACTACCGTGCCTCACCACCCTTCGGTAACGAGCCCGGCGTCATACCACTAGACTACCGTGTCTCACAACCCGCCGGTAACGAACCCGGCGTCCTACCACCAGACTACCGTCCCTCACAACTTTCCGGTAACGAGCCCGGCGTCCTACGACTAGACTACCGTGCCTCACAACAATTCGGCAAAGAGCCCGGCGTCCTACCACTAGACGACCGTGCCTCTCAACTATTTGGCAACGAGCCCGGCGTCCTACCCTAGACTACCGCGTCTCAAAATCCTTCGGTAAAGAGCCCGGCGTCCTACCCAAGACTACCGTGCCTCACAACTATTCGGTAACGAGCCCGGCGTCCTACCACTAGACTACCGTGCCTCACAACCCTTTGGTAAAGAGCCCGGCGTCCTACCACTAGACTACCGTGCCTCACAACTTTTCGGTAACGAGCCCGGCGTCCTACCACTAGACTACCGTCCCGCACAACTTTTCGGTAACGAGCCCGGCGTCCTACCCTAGACTACCGCGCCTCACAACCCTTCAGTAACGAGCCCGGCGTCCTACCACTAGACTACCGTGCCCGACAACTATTTGGCAACGAGCCCGGCATCCTACTCTAGACTACCGTGCCTCACAACCATTCGGTAACAAGCCCGGCGTCCTACCACTAGACTACCGTGCCTCTCAATCCTTTGGTAACAAGCTCGGCGTCCTACCACTAGACTACCGTGCCTCACAACTATTCGGTAACGAGCCCGGCGTCCTACCCTAGACTACCGTGCCTCACAACTATTTGGTAACAAGCCTGGCGTCCTACCACTAGACTACCGTGCCTCACAACTATTCGGTAACGAGCTCGGCGTCCTACCACTAGACTACTGTGCATCACAACTATTCGGTAACGACCCCGGCGTCTTACCACTAGACTACCGTGCCTCATAACTATTCGGTAACAAGCCCGGCGTCCTTCCCTAGACTACCGTGCCTCACAACTATTCGGTAACGAGCCCGGCGTCTTACCACTAGACTTCCGTGCCTTACAACTATTTGGCATAGGGCCCGGCGTCCTGCCCTAGACTACCGTGCCTCACAACTATTCGGTAACGAGTCCGGCGTCTTACCACTAGCCTACCGTGCCTCACAACTATTCGGTAACGAGCCCGGCGTCCTACCAATAGACTACCGGGCCTCACAACTATTCGGTAACGAGCTCGGCGTCTTACCACTAGACTTCCGTGCCTTACAACTATTTGGCATCGGGCCCGGCGTCCTCCCCTAGACTACCGTGGCTCACAACTATTCGGTAACGAGCCCCGCGTCTTACCACTAGACTTCCGTGCCTTACACCTATTTGGCATAGGGCCCGGCTTCCTGCCCTAGACTACCGTGCCTCACAACTATTTGGTAACGAGCCCGGCGTCCTACCCTAGACTAGCGTGCCTCACAACTATTCGGTAACGACCCCGGCGTCCTACCCTAGACTACCGTGCCTCACAACTATTTGGCATAGGGCCCGGCGTCCTACCGTAGACTACCGTGCCTGACAAATATTCGGTAACGAATCCGGCGTCCTACCAATAGACTACCGTGCCTCACAACTATTCGTTAACGAGCCCGGCGTCCTACCACTATACTACCGTGCCTCACAACCCTTCAGTAACGAGCTCGGCTTCCTTCCCCTAGACTACCGTGCCTCACAACTATTCGGTTACGAGCCTGGCGTCTTACTACTAGACTACCGTGCCTCATAACTATTTGGCATAGGGCCCGGCGTCCTACCGTAGACTACCGTGCATGACAAATATTCGGTAACGAATCCGGCGTCCTACCAATAGACTACCGTGCCTCACAACTATTCGTTAACGAGCCCGGCGTCCTACCACTAGACTACCGTGCCTCACAACTTTTCGGTAACGAGCCCGGCGTCCTACCCTAGACTACCGTGCCTCACAACTATTAGGTAACGAGCCCGGCGTCCTACCACTAGACTCCCGTGCTTCACAACCCTTCAATAACGAGCTCGGCGTCCTTCCACTAGACTTCCGTGCCTCACAACTATTCGGTAACGAGCCCGGCGGCCTACCACTAGACTACCGTGCCTCACAATTCTTTGGTAACGAACCCGGCGTCCGACCACTAGACTACCGTCCCTCACAACTTTTCGGTAACGAGCCCGGCGTCCTACAACTAGACTACCGTGCCTCACAATCCTTCGGTAACGAGCCCGGCGCCCTCCCCTAGACTACCGTGCCTCACAACTATTCGGTAACGAGCCCGGCGTCCTACCACTAGACTACCGTGCTTCACAACCCTTCAATAACGAGCTCGGCGTCCTTCCACTAGACTACCGTGCCTCACAACTATTCGGTAACGAGCCCGGGGTCCTACCACTAGACTACCGTGCCTCACAACCCTTCGGTAACGAGCCCGGCGTCCTACAACTAGACTACCGTGCCTCACAATCCTTCGGTAACGAGCCCGGCGTCCTACCACTAGACTACCGTGACTCACAACTATTCGGTAACGAGCCCGGCGTCCTACCCTAGACTACCGTGCCTCACAACTATTCGGTAACGAGCCCGGCGTCCTACCACTAGACTACCGTGCCCGACAACTATTTGGCAACGAGCCCGGCGTCCTACCACTAGACTACCGTGCCTCACAACCCTTCAGTAACGAGGCCGGCGTCCTACCACTAGACTACCGTGCCTCACAACCATTCGGTAACGAGCCCTGCGTCCTACCACCAGACTACCGTGCCTCACAACTATTCGGTAACGAGCCCGGCGTCCTACCACTAGACTACCGTGCCTCACAACTATTCGGTTACGAGCCCGGCGTCTTACCACTAGACTACCGTGCCTCACAACTATTTGGCATAGGGCCCGGCGTCCTACCCTAAACTACCGTGCCTCACAACTATTCGGGAACGAGCCCGGTGTCCTACCACTAGCCTACCGTGCCTCACAACCTTTCGGTAACGAGCCCGTGGTCCTACCCTAGACTACCATGCCTCACAACTATTCGGTAACGAGCTCGGCGTCCTACCCTAGAAAACCGTGCCTCACAACCCTTCGGTAACGAGCCCAGCGTCCTTCCCTAGACTACCGTGCCTCACAACTAATCGGTAACAAGCCCGGCGTCCTACCTTAGACTACCGTGCCTGCCTTCGGTAACGAGCCTGGCGACCTACCCTAGACTACCGTACCTCATAACCATTCGGTAATGAGCCCAGTGTCCTACCCCTAGACTACCGTGCCTCACAACTATTCGGTAACGAGCCGGGCGTCCTACCACTAGGCTACCGTGCCACACAACTATTCGGTAAGGAGCCCGGCGTCCTACCACTAGACTACCGTGCCTCACAACTATTCGGTAACGAGCCGGACGTCCTACCCCTAGACTACCGTGCCTCACAACTATTCGGTAACGAGCCCGGCGTCCTACCACTAGACTACCGTGCCTGCCTTCGGTAACAAGCCCGGCACTACCGTGCCTCACAACTATTCGGTAACGAGCCCGGCGTCCTACCACTAGACTACTGTGCCTCATAACTATTGGGTCACGAGCCCGTTGTCCTACCACTAGACTACCGTGCGTCACAACCCTTCGGTAAAGAGTCTGGCGTCCTATTCTAGACTACCGTGCCTCCAATCAAAATTGCAAAAAAACTTGTTCAGGCAAGATAAAATTATGTTAGGAAATTCAACGGCTTCTGTAGAAAAAATATAAACGACCTCACATAAAGGATTATTTGAAGTAACAGCTAATCGTTATATAAGCGCAAATAAATGTAATGTTATGCAATTATCTTAAGTGTTTCCATTGAGACAGATATTTATGCAAGCGACAATACTGATTCTAGAATATAAGAATGTGTTATGAATGTTTTACTCTACTTTCTGTAAGGGAAATAGCAATGTCAAACCTATTTACATAATCAATTCCAATTTCAATTCAACATCAAAACTCGGAACATTTTCTCGTTATCATTGTTAGCTAAAATACAAGTTTAGATTAAACGTTATTCCTTACCAAAATGGAATTGATCCAAACAAAAATACTGCAAATAGAGTCATTAGAAAAAGTGATTTCAATGTATATGTGCCTTATCCGGAAAGAACATGATACGTTTCCGATAAACTGCCACAAAATGCTCATTCATATTTTGTATATTCCTTAGACAATCCCAGGAAATGCTGTTTTAAGAGGTCCTTTTTGTTTGTTTGTGCTTTACGTCCTATTAAAAGCCATGGTCATTTAAGGACGTGCCAGGTTGTGGTGGTTGAGGAAAGCCGGAGAAAAACCAGTGACCTACGGTCAGTACCTGGCGACTGCCCCAAGAAGGTCTCGAACCCTTGACCCAGTGGTGAAGGGCTAGTGGAAGCAGAATGCCAGACGCCTTCACCACTTGGCCGCCGCGGCCCCTTCAAGATGTACTCTTTAATTACTTGCATATATTTACCTTATATTAAAACTTACCTTTGAACACTGCCCTTTGCATATCTGCACTTTGTAGTCGAAAAAGATTTCGAAGGGCTCGTTGATTGGGTGAAAATTGACAAAGGTACCTTGGACCGCGGTGCCATCATAACGTACGTGCTCCCCGACGATAGGTTCATCAAACAGTTTTAATTTACCGACGTATGTCCGGCACCTACAAAAGAAGTTTGTCATGTTTCAACTGCAGTTACAATATCACAGCATTAGTAATTGATTGTTTTCCTTACGTTAAATACTTTGGTTAGGGATATATAAGCACGCTATTGTTTAACAAAATAACAGTACTCACCTGCCATTCCCAGACCTGCATAGTAACCACCGTGCACATTATCATTTTGCCACTTCGTGCAAAGCAAAATTTAGCCAGAGAGTTAAAAAAGAAAACACCGAAAGATAAACTTTGAATTTTAAATAATTAGTCCTGTACTTAAGTTTTGGGAAATCAGGAAAAGTAAGTGAAGTGTATATAGTTTCATTCAATATTTGTAACATTGTCACAGGTCTGCATATTGATGACTAATATCTTAATTTCTTGAAACTTTATGCACTTTGCGTTAATCTCCCATGCGGTTTATGTACAAGGGTGTTCATGTTTTTTGTATGTACCTTATAACCCTTAAACAACCTTAATTATTACGTATAATTTACGACACTTTCAATTTGAAGGTAATGAACATCTGAAATAATACGTTATAAAACAATTCCTGTTTCAAAAAACACAATAATGCGTTTTAACTTCGACCAATCAAAAACTGGAATGACAAATATCGCGGTATACGGCATGATCACGTTTTGTGTTGTCATTTGTTTAGCCGATACAATATAAATCCCCCAAAAGGCTAGGAATAGCTAAAGACATGTATTAACTTACCCAGCTTTGATAAGGGTATTGAGCTTCTCCCCAGTCCAGACATTGTACATATGCAGTTCTTTCACTAGAACTTCATAGTCTGTTTTATTAGCTACAACAGGAAATCAGTCTTGTGAGTCTCGTGTCAAAAATATATTCCATAGATTCTTCTTTTAAACTATTACAATACAAAATGAATTATTTAGTTTTATGCATTTAAGGACCAAAATTATATTCTAGTTTTAATGTTTTGGTGATATATGAAAAAAAATATTCATTTTTTAATAAAAGTAGATTAAAATTGTATACTTTTTAAGTACATACTTACAGAAAAACACTAGGAAAAATTCTTTACTCATGGTGGTTTTGGCACCGCTCTGTATAGGATGATTCAAATAGTCCAAGATGTCAACATCAAACAGCTTGTAGTCTTCCTTTGGCTTGGTAGAGCCATTAGCACTTCAAGGTAATTGAAAGGGTATTTTAAGAATGCTTCGAACAGTTTTGGGTGTAAATACAATAGGCCGTCGGCTTAAGTTTCTTCGACTCAATGTTAGTGAGTTTTCCCTCCATTGCCTCATTTAAATTCACCATCTAACCAATCAAAACTGGAAGTTGTACCAGGTTTCATTTTAGAAAGTCAGTAGTTTACGTTTTGGTTGAGAAAAAACGGAACGATCAACGGCAAACATATGCAATAATCAGGAAAACCCCATATGACTATTGGTATCATCTTGTAATCTAAAGACTGGTCTATTTTACCAATTTCACATCGAAAAAAAGGAAATATTTTCTTCTTGTAAAACAAATATAAAATAGCGAAAATGAATAAGAGGGCCTGGATTACATTGCGTGAACTTAATATAACGATAAAAAATTAAATCAGCTAAAAATAATAGTTTCCTTCTGATTCATAGCAATTTGTTGTTCTGTGGAATAAAGGCATGTGTTTTTCGCGTTGCAATCTCATGTTCACGGACAGACGCCGTATACTGATGGTAACGGCAAAGTGTTATCTGGAGTATAGGAAATATAAATCTGAATAACTATTGATGATCAAAGCAACAAATGATCAATTTAATTGACAAAATAAAATAACTAAGAAACGCCTGTAAGTATAATATTAGGGCTTGGAGAACTTGTTAAAAGTATATATGGATTATGATATATTTCGTCTTTAAAATAATACATACCTCCGTTCATAGGTACAAATAAACTCTGTTACCCAGTCCAGAGGCGAAAAAATCTGTTTCCTACGCTTCACAGACATAGACATAGTGTAGGAGAACATCCCAGGCTGAAATAATAATGCATTCAGTAAAAAAATGATAGCTGTTTTCAACTATGATCTGTGTTCTCAAGTGTGATAGGTATTCTCAATATGATCTTTGTTCTCAATATGATCGATGTTCTCAAGTATGATCTGTGTTCTTAAGTATGATCTGTGTTCTCAAGTATGATCTGTGTTCTTAAGTATGATCTGTGTTCTCAAGTATGATCTGTGTTCTCAAGTATGATAGGTGTTCTCAATTATGATCGGTGTTCTCAAGTATGATAGGTGTTCTCAAGTATGACAAGTGTTCTCAAGTATGATCTGTGTTCTCAAGTATGATCGGGGTTAACAAGTATGATAGATGTTCTCAAATCTAGTCTGTGTTCTCAAGTGTGATAGGTGTTTTCAAGTATGATTGGTGTTCTCAAGTATGATTTTTGTTCTCAAGTATGATATGTGTTCTCAGTTATGATCTGTGTTCTCAAGTATGATCGCTGTTCTCAAGTATAATTTGCGTTCTCAAGTGTGATAGGTGTTTACAAGTATGATCTGTGTTCTCCAGTATGATATGTGTTCTCAAGGATAATCTATGATCTCAAGTGTGATAGGTGTTCTCAAGTATAATCTGTGTTTTCAAGTATGATAGGTCTTCTCAAGTATGATAGGTATTCTCAAGTATGATCGGTGTTCTCAAGTATGATCTGTGTTCTCAAGTATGATCTGTGTTCTCAAGTATGATCGTTGTTAACAAGTTGGATCGGTGTTCTCAAGTAAGATTGGTGCTCTCAAGTACGATCAGTGTTCTCAAGTATGATAGGTGTTCTCAAGTATGATAGGTGTTCTCAAGTATGATCGGTGTTCTCAAGTATGATATGTGTTCTCAAGTATGATCGTTGTTCTCAAGTATGATCGGTATTCTCAAGTATGACCTGTGTTCCCAGGGATGATCTATTTTATCTAGTTTGAAATGTGTTCTCATGTTGGATAGGTGTTCTCAGGTATGACAAGTATTCTCAAGTATGATGTTGTTCTCAAGGATGATCGTTGTTCACAAGTATAATATGTGTTCTCAAGTATGATAGATGTTCTCAAGTATGATGTGTGTTCTCAAGTATAACGTGTGTTCTCAAGTATAACGTGTGTTCTCAAGTATGATAGATGTTCTCAAGTATGATCGCTGTTCTTAAGTATGACCTGTGTTCTCATGTATGATCGTTGTTCTCAAATATGATTGGTGTTCTTAAAATTTGATTTGTGTTTTTAAGTTAAGATCTATGTTTTCAAGTATGATCGGTGTTCTCAAGTATAATATGTGTTCTCAAGTATGAGAGATGTTCTCAAGTATGATAGGTGTTCTCAAGTATAACGTGTGTTCTCAAGTATGATAGATGTTCTCAAGTATGATCGTTGTTCTCAAGTATGATCGGTGTTCTCAAGTATAATATGTGTTCTCAAGTATGATAGATGTTCTCAAGTATGATGTGTGTTCTCAAGTATAACGTGTGTTCTCAAGTATGATAGATGTTCTCAAGTATGATCGGTGTTCTCAAGTATGATAGATGTTCTCAAGTAGGATCTGTGTTCTCAAATATGATCTGTGTTCTCAAGTATGATCGGTGTTCTCAAGTATTATCGATGTTCTCAAGAATGATAGATGTTCTCAAGTATGATCTGTGTTTTCAAGTGTGATAGGTGATATTTGATTTCAAATATGATAGTTGTTCTCAAGTAAGATCTGTGTTCCAAAGTAGGATCTGTTTTCTCAAGTATGATCGGTGTTCTCAAGGATGATCGGTGTTCTCAAGTATAATCTGTGTTCTCAAGTGTGATAGGTGTTCAAAGTATCAATTGTGTTCTCAAATATACTCTGTGTTCTCAAATAAGATATGTGTTCTCATATATGATAGGGGTTCTCAAGTATGATCGATGTTCTCAAGTATGATCGGTGTTCTCAAGTATGATAGATGTTCTCAAGTATGATCGGTGTTCTCAAGTATGACCTGTGTTCTCATGTATGATCGTTGTTCTCAAATATGATTGGTGTTCTTAAAATTTGATTTGTGTTTTCAAGTTAAGATCTATGTTCTCAAGTATGATCGGTGTTCTCAAGTATGATCGGTGTTCTCAAGTATAACGTGTGTTCTCAAGTATGATCGGTATTCTCAAGTATGACCTGTGTTCTCAAGCATGATAGATGTTCTCAAGTATGATGTGTGTTCTCAAGTATGATTGATGTTATTAAGTATGATGTGTGTTCTCAAGTATGATGTGTGTTCTCAAGTATGATAGATGTTCTCAAGTATGATCGGTGTTCTCAAGTATGATCGGTGTTCTCAAGTATGATAGATGTTCTCAAGTATGATGTTTGTTCTCAAGTATGATCGGTGTTCTCAAGTATAATATGTGTTCTCAAGTATGATAGATGTTCTCAAGTATGATGTGTGTTCTCAAGTATGATGTGTGTTCTCAAGTATGATAGATGTTCTCAAGTATGATCGGTGTTCTCAAGTATGATCGGTGTTCTCAAGTATGATAGATGTTCTCAAGTATGATGTTTGTTCTCAAGTATGATCGGTGTTCTCAAGTATAATATGTGTTCTCAAGTATGATAGATGTTCTCAAGTATGATGTGTGTTCTCAAGTATGATGTGTGTTCTCAAGTATGATAGATGTTCTCAAGTATGATCGGTGTTCTCAAGTATGATCGGTGTTCTCAAGTATGATAGATGTTCTCAAGTATGATGTTTGTTCTCAAGTATGATCGGTGTTCTCAAGTATAATATGTGTTCTCAAGTATGATAGATGTTCTCAAGTATGATGTGTGTTCTCAAGTATGATGTGTGTTCTCAAGTATGATAGATGTTCTCAAGTATGATCGGTGTTCTCAAGTATGATCGGTGTTCTCAAGTATGATAGATGTTCTCAAGTATGATGTTTGTTCTCAAGTATGATCGGTGTTCTCAAGTATAATATGTGTTCTCAAGTATGATAGATGTTCTCAAGTATGATGTGTGTTCTCAAGTATGATGTGTGTTCTCAAGTATGATAGATGTTCTCAAGTATGATCGGTGTTCTCAAGTATGATCGGTGTTCTCAAGTATGATAGATGTTCTCAAGTATGATGTTTGTTCTCAAGTATGATCGGTGTTCTCAAGTATAATATGTGTTCTCAAGTATGATAGATGTTCTCAAGTATGATGTGTGTTCTCAAGTATAACGTGTGTTCTCAAGTATGATAGATGTTCTCAAGTATGATCGGTGTTCTCAAGTATGATAGATGTTCTCAAGTAGGATCTGTGTTCTCAAATATGATCTGTGTTCTCAAGTATGATCGGTGTTCTCAAGTATTATCGATGTTCTCAAGAATGATAGATGTTCTCAAGTATGATCTGTGTTTTCAAGTGTGATAGGTGATATTTGATTTCAAATATGATAGTTGTTCTCAAGTAAGATCTGTGTTCCAAAGTAGGATCTGTTTTCTCAAGTATGATCGGTGTTCTCAAGGATGATCGGTGTTCTCAAGTATAATCTGTGTTCTCAAGTGTGATAGGTGTTCAAAGTATCAATTGTGTTCTCAAATATACTCTGTGTTCTCAAATAAGATATGTGTTCTCATATATGATAGGTGTTCTCAAGTATGATCGATGTTCTCAAGTATGATCGGTGTTCTCAAGTATGATAGATGTTCTCAAGTATGATCGGTGTTCTCAAGTATGACCTGTGTTCTCATGTATGATCGTTGTTCTCAAATATGATTGGTGTTCTTAAAATTTGATTTGTGTTTTCAAGTTAAGATCTATGTTCTCAAGTATGATCGGTGTTCTCAAGTATGATCGGTGTTCTCAAGTATAACGTGTGTTCTCAAGTATGATCGGTATTCTCAAGTATGACCTGTGTTCTCAAGCATGATAGATGTTCTCAAGTATGATGTGTGTTCTCAAGTATGATTGATGTTATTAAGTATGAATTGTGTTCTCAAGTATGATGTGTGTTCTCAAGTATGATAGATGTTCTCAAGTATGATCGGTGTTCTCAAGTATGATCGGTGTTCTCAAGTATGATAGATGTTCTCAAGTATGATGTTTGTTCTCAAGTATGATCGGTGTTCTCAAGTATAATATGTGTTCTCAAGTATGATAGATGTTCTCAAGTATGATGTGTGTTCTCAAGTATAACGTGTGTTCTCAAGTATGATAGATGTTCTCAAGTATGATCGGTGTTCTCAAGTATGATAGATGTTCTCAAGTAGGATCTGTGTTCTCAAATATGATCTGTGTTCTCAAGTATGATCGGTGTTCTCAAGTATTATCGATGTTCTCAAGAATGATAGATGTTCTCAAGTATGATCTGTGTTTTCAAGTGTGATAGGTGTTATCAATTGTGATAGTTGTTCTCAAATATGATTGGTGTTCTCAAGTACGATCTGTGTTCTCAAGTATGTTCTGTGTTCTCAAGTATGATATTTGATTTCAAATATGATAGTTGTTCTCAAGTAAGATCTGTGTTCCAAAGTAGGATCTGTTTTCTCAAGTATGATCGGTGTTCTCAAGGATGATCGGTGTTCTCAAGTATAATCTGTGTTCTCAAGTGTGATAGGTGTTCAAAATATCAATTGTGTTCTCAAATATACTCTGTGTTCTCAAATAAGATATGTGTTCTCATATATGATAGGGGTTCTCAAGTATGATCGATGTTCTCAAGTATGATCTCTGTTAACAAGTATGATCTGTGTTCTCAAGTATGATTTGTGTTCTCAGGTATGATACTTGTTTTTATCGGTGTTCTCAAATATGATCGATGTATTCAAGTGTGACAGGTGTTCTCAAGTACGATATGTGTTTTCAACTGTGATAGGTGTTCCTTAGAAGGACAAGTACAATCGGTGTTCTCAAGTAGGATCGGTGTTCTCAAGTACGATCGGTGTTCTCAAGTATGATTGATGTTATTAAGTATGATATGTGTTCTCAATTGTGATAGGTGCTTTCAAGTATGATAGGTGTTCTCAAGTATGATCTGTGTTCTCAAGTATGATCGGTATTCTCATGTATGATCTGTGTTTTCAAGTATGATCGGTGTTCTCACGTTTGAAAGGTTTTCCAAAGTAGGATCGGTGTTCTCAAGAATGATCGGTGTTTTTTTAAGAATGATCGATGTTATTAAGTATGATCTGTGTTTTCAAGTATGATCGCTGTTCTCAAGTATAATAGGTGTTCTCAAGTATGATCTGTGTTCTCAAGTATGATGTGTGTTTTCAAGTAGGATATGTATTCTCAAGTATAATAGGTGTTCTCAAGTGTGATAGGTATTCTCAAGTATGATGGGTGTTCTCAAGTATGATCGATGTTCTCAAGTATGATGTGTTCCTAAGTATGATAGGTGTTCTCAAATATGATTGATGATATTAAGTATGATAGGTGTTCTCAAGTATGATAGGTGTTCTCAAGTATGATCGGTATTCTCAAGTATGATCGGTATTCTCAAGTATGATCTGTGTTTTCAAGTATGATCGATGTTCTCAATTGTGATAGTTGTTTCAAGTAAGATAGGTGTTATCAAATATGAAGGATGTTCTAAAAAAGGATCTGTGTTCTCAAGTAGGATCGGTGTTCTCAAGTATGATCTGTGTTTTCAAGTACAATCGGTGTTCTCAAGTATGATAGTTGTTATCAACTATTTTAGGTGTTCTCAAGTGTGATAAGAGTTATCATGTATGATCGATGTTCTCAATTGTGATAGTTGTTTTCAAGTAAGGTAGGTGTTATCAAATATGAAGGGTGTTCCAAAAAAGGATCGGTGTTCTCAAGTATGATCTGTGTTTTCAAATACGATCTGTGTTCTCAAGTATGAAAGGTGTTCTCAAGTGTGATCGATGTTCTTAAGTATGATATGTGTTATCAATTGTGATCGGTGTTCTCAAGTATTATCGATGTTCTCAAGTATGAAAGGTGTTCTCAAGTAGGATATGTATTCTCAAGTATAATAGGTGTTCTCAAGTATGATGGGTGTTCTCAGGTATGATGGGTGTTCTCAAGTATGATCGATGTTCTCAAGTATGATGTGTTCTCAAGTATGATGTGTGTTCTCAAGTATGAAAGGTGTTTCTAATTAGGATCTGTGTTTTCAAGTGTAATCTGTGTTCTCGAGTGTGATCGATGTTCTCAAGTATGATATGTATTCTCAAGTAAGAAAGTTGTTCTCAAGTAGGTTGATATTCTCAAGTAGGATAGGTGTTCTCAAGTACGATCGATGTTCTCAAGTATGATCGGTGTTCTCAAGTGTGATAGTTGTTCTAAAGTATGATATGTATTCTCATTTATTATAGGTGTTCTCAAGTTTGATATGTGTTCTCAAGTAAGAAAGTTGTTCTCAAGTAGGTTGATATTCTCAAGTAGGATAGGTGTTCTCAAGTACGATCGATGTTCTCAAGTATGATCGGTGTTCTCAAGTGTGATAGTTGTTCTAAAGTATGATCTGTATTCTCATTTATTATAGGTGTTCTCAAGTTTGATATGTGTTCCTAAGTAGGATCGGTGTTCTCAAGTCTGATCGGTGTTCTCAAGTATGAATTGTGTTATCAAGTATGAAAGGTGTTCTCAAGTCTGATCTGTGTTCTCAAGTCTGATCGGTGTTCTCATGTATGAATTGTGTTATCAAGTATGAAAGGTGTTCTCATATAGGATCTGTGTTCTCAAGTACGGTATTTGTTCTCAAGTATGATTGGTGATCTCAAATATGATCGGTGTTCTCAAGTATTTCCTAACTTTTTAAAGAAAGATAAGGATGTAGAAGGCGGGTTGTGGTAAAGACGTACCCCAAGATGTTCTCGTTGGTATACGTCACACGGAGTACCAGGGTTTGGTACCATTGGGAAGCTCCGTTTGTATACATACTCTCCTGGTCGCGAGGGCACCTTTGAAAGACCGCATTCATCGGCTCCCCGCAGACTGATGTCACGTTTGCCCGGGGTGGCCATTGTCACGTCCATGCTAAACATGTTACACGAAATCGTTTCTGAAAATTAAACCAATTAAACATTGGAAATATTTTATATTCCCAACGGAATATGATTCCTTCCTTGTTATTCGTATTTGGTCACTCAACCATCATCTTGTACTTCGACATTGTTCATTTCACTTTGATAACATGTATTTGCCTTATTTTCAATAATTGTAACCCACACATATCAAACAGAAGTTTTAATATGTGACGTTTCATATTTGTTTTAGTTTTAATGTTGAATATCGCAACCAAGCTGCACGCGTTTATAACTACATTTTCCAAAACAGTTAATGGCGATAAATGGATGTTTTGAAATTATTCACCTGACATATTTCGTAACACAGACCATAAATATAATGAACATTTGCGAATGCCGTAATAAATACCGACTGTCGTCTAAGGTCCCTATTTTATCATTCCTATCAGTCTGTCCCGCTGTTACGATGTACTACCCTGGCTCCTGTTGTGGGGACGTGAATTGGATTGAATATCTGTTCAAATAGCATGGTGTGTGTCGTCAATAAAACAAAAGGCACTTAACATTTTGTAATATTAACTCTGTATTTTGTCAATGTTCAATGTGTAAAGCGTTCTTTCGTTCATACTATTTCCAATAGTCTTAGTTCGAATGACGACTTTATTTACACTTAGCAATGATCTTTTCGGATTGGAAACTTAACTTACATTCAACAGAACAATACCGTGAGTAGGCTGACGCAAATATTTTTTTCGGAAATTCACCATAGATTCAATTTCATGATTATATTTATTTATGTTTATGAAAAAGTCACAACTAATATAAATATTTAGAATTAATAGTGAACATAAAACTGTACTCATCTTACTCATAAAAAGTTACACAATTTAGGAAAATGCAAAAAAATGCACACTTGCATATAAACATAAAATATACTGTGCCGCAGGACAAAACTGGCATTTCTTATTTTTCTTGCATAGCAAAACTTATTAACTTTCACTGAGTGTCACATGAAGGGCGTGGAATGTGTCTAATATGTAAAATAAAAAAATAAAAAATAATTTTGTGACGTGCCATTGTTTCACAATGTCAGGAATGCCAAAAAGAACAAAATGATGATATTTCAGATCAAATTTTGTCAGTCTTCTTCTGTTACATGGCGTACAATCATTGTGTGTTCATACTACTAAGACGCCATGGATCTTTATCTATTAAGATAAAAGCATCGTTATCTATTAAGATAAAAGCACGTTTGTTGCGTAAAAAAATGACCTCCAACGCTGTCGTACATATCGTGGCCATTTGTTGAATTCTGCTATCGTTTTATCTTGTGATTTCGCTTATTAATTAAAATTACGTAAACATGGCTGCAACCCTGCACCATTCTGGATAATATCATGTAGCAGTCGGTCAAAGGCTTCGCAGGCTTATAGTTGACATAAGCCTAATTCATTCGAATCATATATCTAATCCTACCAGTATGCTGTCTTATAATATGTTTGCTTTTTTTTTACTTCAATTTTAACCTCAGTTTAACGTCAGAATGTTGCACGGTAAATTGAAGCGATCGATATCTAACTGTTTATGCAGAAATATGTGTTGCTTATATAAACTGGGTTTCAATTATTTGATACACCAATGTTGACATTGACCATATAATGTTGACATTAATACACTTGTGTTGACATTGATACACTTATGTTACCATTGATAGACCTATGTTGACATTGATACACTTGTGCTACCATTGATAGACTTATGTTGACATTGATACACTTGTGTTGACATTGATAGACCTATGTTGATATTGAAACAATACTATTTACATTGAAACACCTATGTTGACATAGATAGACCTATGTTGATATTGATACAATAATGTTAACATTGATAGACTTATGTTGACATTGATACACTTGTGTTGACATTGATACAATACTATTTACATTAATACACTTATAATGACATTGATACCCTTGTGTTGACATTGATACACTTATTTTGACATTGATAGACTTATGTTGACATTGATACAATAATGTTAACATTGATAGACTACTGTTAACATTGATACACCTATGTTGACATTGATACACTACTGTTAACATTGATACACCTATGTTGACAATGATACAATAATGTTAACATTGGTAGACTTATGTTGACATTGATACACTTATGTTGACATCGATACAATAAGGTTAACATCGATACACTTGTGTTGACATCGATACAATAATGTAAACATTGATACACTTATTTTGACATTGATACACTTATGTTTACACACATAAACTGATATTTGATTTGATGCTTACCGTTCTTTTTTTCACAGTTGTCACCGTAATAGCCAAATTGACAATAACACAATCCATTCATGACACAAATCCCGTGATTGCTACACCTTTTGCGACAGTTTACATACTCTGGAAAATAAAATCAAAATCCTTCATATTATAACCTCAATACACAATATTGGAGCCGATACATACAAAAAGCATCAGAAACATGTTCCGATTACAACAGCAGACAATACAAACACCCAAACTACCGCCGCAGTCCTCATTGATGTAAACGGAATACCAAACTTGAGCGAAATTACACATTACCCGAATTTCGATCGTTTTACGACTGCGGCAAAAATTAATGAATAATGTAGGTTGTCAAAACACACAATTTAGATCAAAATTTTTGATAAAACGTTACATATTACAGATTAAGTTGTAGTTTATCTTCAAGATAAAGGAATAGTTCAAATGTAAAATAAAAAGAAATAATGTGTTTTTAACATACTGTGCGACTACAAGAACTTACTTTGAGGGGCCCGACAGTCATAGCCTCCCCAACCTCTGTCACATTTACATGTCCTGTCTGCTGTACAGTTTCCTTTGTTCATACAGATAAAACCAGGCCGCTGACAGTAGCTATATGCTGGGGGAAAACAAGATAACCAATAATTATCTTGAACATATATGATAAAAATGTGTTCTTGAAAATATATGTTGCCATAACAGAAACAGTGTAACCATAAACACTTTGTATAGACGAGGTAATGAAAGTGTTTAAATATCACGTAAAATATTGTACTACAGTGTGGGTGTACTATTGCTAGATCCTTTACCATCGTAGATTTAAATAAAAGAAACAGTTTTACTTACCGTACATAACAAAGGCGAGGAATGTTAGAGCCTGGAGCAACACCACGTGATTCTGGATCTTTGAAAGCAAAACAATTATTAGAAGGGGTAAACAACAATGTTATACCTTTGGCCAATTTTTTGTTAAATTTTATGCTTAATTTCTGACAATAAAATATGTTTAAATGAATGAAAGAGTATTTCGTCAAATGTGATATGCATGTTTGATAACTCAAAGATAAAACCCGTCGGTGAACAAGTTAAGGATATCAAGGAGGCATATTTCGTACATATATCTAAATAGTAGATTCAGTCAGATGTCTTTGTATACCATACTTATCAGAATTTTGTTATTATATCCAGGAAAGGTGAGGTCACAAGACCGAGCAAATTACACCAATCCATTGGTGGGATTTTAATTGTCAGTATAAAGAATAGGCCCTGCCAGGTATTTCATACCCCAGGTACAATCATACCTTTTCTGTCTTTTTAAACAATTTTGTCAGGTTGGTAAGTATGGATTATGAAAAAAAGATTCTTGTAACAAACTAATAAGAGTTTCAATGGGACGTTTCTACTACTAGTACGGTATGTACACTGTCACCGTCATCAGACAAAAACATCACATAGAAACACGTATTGGCTGTGTAACAAGAATCTTTTCATAATATCTTTTCTGTCGAATTTGTGATACGAGACGTTATTGTGTGTCCACTTTTAGATACTTTTTATTTTACTAAACTAACTTATAAATGATAGCAAATTGTTATTCTTATGTAAGACATAACATTCTGCTGTTACTGATGACCTGTTACAAAACTGTAACGGAATAGGTGTGGACAATATCTATATCCGAAGACTATCTCTACGCATCAAGGAAGGGCCACGTACAGTGTACATGACGATGTCACTACATCCATCTTCTGTTACTCAAATAATGACTATAGTGTGATACATAAAATACTAGGTAATACATGTAAAAAGGATAGATTGCGTTCATTGCATTGTAAGTTATATCTACATTGCACCCGATATCTGTTACTACCCTTATTATTGTAGATGTGATTCTTACGTCAGTAATTGTGTCAAGAAAACGATTCGTGCATGACAATATCTGTACATCTAATGTATTTTACTTTAGTACCAAATATAGGTTTGTACTTAACTTATATAAATGTGCAAGAGATGGACACGTACTTGATTGTCCAGTAACATCTAGTTTTCGTAGCTCTAGTACCAAATATAATTCTGTACCGTACTGGTACATGTATGGACGAGACACGTACGTGATATCCACCTACATCCAGTGTCCATGCTAAAGGACAACAAGACATATGAACAGATGCAGACCAGTCTGACGGAAAATTTTAAAAGGCCTCTCATAGCCTTCCTGTCAAAACTAAAACAAGAGAGCAGGACTACGGATGGTCAATACAGATATCTGTATACCACAGCAGAGAACACCCCTAGAATGTACTGTACACCCAAGATCCACAAGCAGGGAAACCCACTGAGGTATATTTTTGACTACACTGGATCCATTGGTTACAATGTTTCCAGATCATTAGCAGACATTCTAGGACCTCGAGTGGGTAAATCGGAACACAATGCAAAGAAAACTGGAACATCTAGCGGAAGCTATGTCTACCATCAGGATTTAGAAAGACGAAGAATTCTTTTCACATGATGTTGTCATTCTCTTTACTAACACTCCCATTAACGACGCACTTAGAATCATTCGGAAACGCTTAGAATTAGACAGATCCTGGCGCAAAAACACAAACATCCAGATTCAGGACATCATGACTTTGGGTAGTCCAGTGTCTCCCATTGTGGCCAATTTGTTCATGGAACATCTGGAGCAAAAAGCAATAGCAACTGCCCCAATAGAATGCAAGCCTAGCTTATGGAAACAGAAGGATTTGACCACACATATCAACACCATAAAAGCCACTACCAACATCAAATGTACATGTGAGGAAGAAACCAACGGCACAATGCCTAGACAGTCTCCTGGTAAAGAAAGAAGACGGAACCGTGAAGGTATTGGTCTATAGAAAATATCCATACGGACCAATACCTGAACTTCAAATCTCACCATACTTTGCACCAGCAGTTATGCGTCGTACGCACATTGCTCAACAGATGTGAAACAATAGTCACAGAACAACAGGACAAAACCCAAGAGCAGAATAACATCGCTAGGCTAATGAGAACATGTGCATATATGAAAGGGCCCTAAAACGGGTACACCACAGTGTCAAAGTAAGGGTAAGAATACAAAAAAGACCAATCAAGGATAAGAACAAAACCAAAGATCAAGTGGTCATCCCGTATATAAAGGATATATCCGAAACCAACCAGAGTATCCGTCTTGGTAAACACCGAAAAAGGAAGGAAATTCACCAAATGGAAAAGGAAGCAGTCGGAGTCCCAGATAAATAAATCAGCAATCACATACCATGCCATACAGACAAATCATGTGATTGAGTGGGATAACTCCAAAGTTTTGGACAGAGAGAGCAATCTGTTCAAGCGGCAGATAAAGGAAGCCATCTGGATTCGCCGCAGAGAGCCAGTTCTAAATCGAGACGAGGGGGCTAACAAACTCTCGCACATATATGACCAAGTATTAAACAAAGCGTAGCTAAATCGAGTCATTTCGGTACATATATAACAACTATTGTACATACGCTCACAGCGTAGCCGAAATCGACACCGATTGTGTGGACAAGTCGTACACATTTTACACCTTTGTGTGCAAACGTTTAACTGGTCATTCGTCTAATTAATGTGACAGTGTACATATCATACAAGTCAGCGAAACGTCACATAGACAAGTTATTGGTTGTGTAAAAAAAATCATAATCTATACTTACCAACCTGAAAAAAATGTTTAGATACATCCAATGTCTTTTACTCTAGTACCAAATATTAGTATATGCAGTACTTGTATAAATGTGTTATGGAAGGGACAACTACTTGAGATCCCATTTACATCCAGTGTCTTTTACTCTTACACCAAATTAATTCTTTAAAGTGCCCGTATACATATGTAAAGTAAAGGAAACTTCGTGATATACCTCCTACATCCAGTGTCGTTTACTTAAGTACCAAATATCATTCGGTAAAGTACTTGTATAAATATGTAAAGTAAGGGACACTACGTGATATTCCTCCTACATCCAGTGTTGTTTACTCTTGTACCAAATATCATTCGGTAAGGTACTTGTATACATATATAAAGTAAGGGACACTACGTGATATTCCTCCTACATCCAGTGTTGTTTACTCTTGTACCAAATATACTTTGGTAAAGGACTTGTATACATATGTAAAGTAAGGGACCCTACGTGATATTCCTCCTACATCAAGTGTTGTTTACTTAAGTACCAAATATACTTTGGTAAAGGACTTGTATTAATATGTAAAGTTAGGGACACTACGTGATATTCCTCCTATATCCAGTGTCTTTTACTCTAATACCAAATTAATTCTTTAAAGTACCCGTATACATATGTAAAGTAAGGGACACTACGTGATATTCCTCCTACATCCAGTGTTGTTTACTCTTGTACCAAATATCATTCGGTAAAGGACTTGTATACATATGTAAAGTAAGGGACCCTACGTGATATTCCTCCTACATCAAGTGTTGTTTATTCTAGTACCAAATATACTTTGGTAAAGGACTTGTATTAATATGTAAAGTTAGGGACACTACGTGATATTCCTCCTACATCCAGTGTTGTTTACTTAAGTACCAAATATAATTTTGTAAAGTACTTGTATACATATGTAAAGTAAGGAACACTACGTGATATTCCTCCTACATCCAGTGTTGTTTACTTAAGTACCAAATATAATTTTGTAAAGTACTTGTATGAATATGTAAAGTAAGGGACACTACGTGATATTCCAGCTACATCTACATCCAATGTCTGTAACACTCGTTCCAACTGTAGTTGTATTCATTGTTTTTACCATTTGAACGAAATTCCTATGTACATTGCTTTGTTATTGGTCTATACATCATGCTAAGCCACACCAGTTGAAGTTTGTATAATATTCATATAAGTGTATAAGCGTAAAAACTCGACACCGTGACTGGTATCTTTATCCCCTGTCGTATTTGTCTCAATGTAGGTATAGAGTAATTAAATTGTCACCCTGAAAAATTAAACCATGCTTCAATTAAGTGTTATGAATGTCTCAACTGCGATGTGTAACTGACAACGACAGACATAGATAGTTGATTTGATGGCGAGTATGTGTATACTGAAATGTACATAGCTGTTTAATTGTTAATGTAATGGTAGCAAAGGGCGTCAGAAGTTGGAAACAATTATGTATATGATTGTATACAGATAGTGTCCTTAATACAATAAGAATTGTGTTTCAGAAAATATCATACAGGACAACCTACTTATCGTGTTGACATTTTAACTACATGTTTGGCTCACAACTAACACCAAAACCATTTATTATGCTTAAGATATTCATCACATTATATGCGCAGTGAAATATTAATTCAAATGAACCCACCATACATCATATCGCGTTGTTTTAAATTCATGCAACGAAGTTATGTCATTTACATCATCACGTGATATGAACAGTAAACGTATTTTACTGTATAGATACGTTAATTAAAACAATAAACCAGCCTTTATCAATATCAGCTAGTTCGAATTGGCATAATGTACATAATTAATATATCAAATCCTCAATGAGATCTGTGTTCTGAGATTAAAGTGGCAGTTTGGGTGAGAAAACAGAGTAAATTTTCATTAATTACTCAGAAATATTCAAATGTAAATCATAATTTTGGTCTGACACTTTGACAGGGGAGGGAGGATCGAGCTGACGGGATGTACGAAGTAATCCCAAAAGTAAATTATTCCTTAGAGATTTTTCAGTCACGGAACATTTATGTAAGTATTCAATTAAGAATGGAGTGACTAACAGTTGAAAGAATTACATAATCTCACGTGCGTTATCACATTTAATACAAGATAATATTTAAGGGTAATAAACAGACATCATAGCAAAAAAGGGAGATACATCATGTCGCTTCATTGATCGTTGAAACATAAATCATATACATCGAAGGTGAAGGCCAGTGACAATGGTCATGATGCTCTCCGCATTATTCGGGAGGTTGCGTTCTGCACTAATCTAGTATAGTATAGGTACAAGCTTGTCTACAATTTCGGAGGAAACATATTTGGAGCAAAGGTAGAAAACACCACCTTATAGTGAATACAAGTCACGGCAGTTGGAGCATCGCAGGTAGCCATTTATGTCGAATTATTTTATCGGCCCATCACACTCGTTTATCGACATATTACGGAGTTAATCGTTTCGTGTAAACGTTGAATTAAATACCAATAATTTTAACATTCTCAAACATATCTAGCATGCATTAAGAGATGAATTAGCTCAAAATGTATCAAATATATTCATTTTCCTTTAATGAATTTAAGCTTTTCATTTATAGTTTGAACATGTGAAAGCATGCACATACATACTAAGCATCATTAGAACAATGACAACACATGCAAACGTGTTATTATCATTGGTAAAAAAGTTAAGCTGTCGACATACACTGATATTTAGTCGATTTCTAGTCTTGTTCCAAAGAACGAACACATGTTGTTCCTAGATTGTATTAGTGTTCTCAATTTAGAAACCCATTTACGTTTTAGACACACCAAGGTAAGCAATTTTGACAAATATCAACTTAAGTGATACCAGGAGATCTGAAATAGGATATTACATACATAGTGCTATTTTTTATAACATTATAACTAAAAACGTTGTTTACTATCATCATCATCATCATCTTAAATGCAGATTAAATGATCAATCGCTTGATTAGTTTTAAATAGTTTGATCATTGATGGGTTGGTAGATAGGAAATAGCGATAATTGTACAAAAGGATGTATATTGTTTTGATTTAGAATTTGATATAATCAGTGATTTACCAATTTCACCTGTTGACGAAATGGTTCAATATCAGTATAAAGGGCACAATACCGTTATTATCAGACGTGTCATAACACCGACTTTGCAGCATCAACTGTGACATATACATTAGCTTCATATTCAGCGCGATGAATCCATATCACCATTTTTCGGCGTTTAGTTCTTAGTATCTACTGACTATATTAGCATGGCACTTAGTCAGTTAAACTCTCAAAAATTCAAAAATTTCTTCGGGATATGCTTCATATATCTTAGCACACCATAACAGTATTACAAGTGTATTATGATTCTCAGTCAGATAGTAATTATCTTAACAATTTGCTAGAGAAAAATGCCATGAAAATGGTAAATTCATTGACTGCAAAGTTGCATATTATTAAACCTAAAATAAGTTTGAACTACACAGAAGATGCTTTCAATAAATCGGCGTAAACCAAAACATCTTAAGTTCCGATTATAGTACAGATAAGACATTGCCGACAACTATACGGGCATATTACTTTATGGTGTATATGCATAGCTATAAGTTACATCATTGGTGATTTTCTGTTACTAATAATGGATCATTTTGATGGAGTGAAAAATTATGCCATAGTACCACTACACTGGTAAAATAAAAATGAGAGTCGCAAGGAAATCATCAAGAACGATCAAACACCAAAACAAAACGAAAAACAATGTGGAATATTTAAATGGATGTAAAAATGCTATGACAAAGAATCTGATCTTATGAAGATTGTATTATGATTATCCCCGTCATATTACTACATGTAAATCCGTATGTATATATAATAATAATAATAATAATAATAATAATAGCCATCCCAATAAAAAAATGATATAACAAATTCCCTTAACACCATTTGTATGTGTGTGGACTGTAATATAAACTGTAAGTAAATAGACTTACCGACATCGTGGACGGCCTGCTGTAATCACGACAATCAGCGGCTCAGTCAGGATGAGCGGAACTGATGTCACTCAGGGGTCAAAAGCTACCAGCCTGCTCTCTTATCATTTCGCCTTACAGGTAGAATACGATAGACATGTGCCTTTACTATGGCATACACATATAGCCTAGGAAGTATGCATTGCTACTTTTAGTTCAAATGCTTTTACATATTTTAAACTTTAATTTTTAAATGATCAAAATCAAAAACAGCTAATTTATAAGACACAAAGTTGTATACCTGTTCAATCACTATAATTATCTTTTTCTTTTGTTAGTTAAAGATACAAAACCAGGGGTATTTGTGTATAATAGACAAATAGATAAATAGTGTTTTAATTATTTGGATATTTCACATATTTCTTTGTTAAGACACTGAGAGTTATAACTTTTTAATCAATATAATCATTTTTTTTGCTGGTTAAAGATGACAAGCATGTGTATTTGTTTATTACTGATTAGTATTATTGTCATTATTTGGATGATGAAATAAAATAATATCCAATATTGTATATATACCAATACATACAGATAAACTGTGAATACCACGTGAATATATACTGTTGGTATGGTTAAACAAATTCCTTTGATTTAGGCTGCTTGATAGGTTAAATATGCTTTTGCAATCGTGTATCAGCCATGTTAAGCAGTCAATGGAGATGTTTTGTTATCATTGTAATCGTTGTTTATACTAGAACTGTATAGCTTTGTTTACAATCGTTATTTGTTCAAAGGGTATTTGGTTATTGCTGTATATGAATTGCTTGCTGAAAAGACCTTTAGCAATTGTTTTCAATGTGTGCTTTATACAAGAGGTATTCAGCTAGAATCATCATCTTTAGCAGGATATCTTAAAATGCACTTGTAATCATTATGCTTTTGAATGTTTCCTATACTTATATTTATTGTTTATGCCAGAGATCTTTTACTATTATGGTAAGCATCACTTTGCTATAATTGTTGTTTGTTCACGAAATTATAAGCGATGTTACAAATCATCACTGTTACAAAAGATATCTAGGTAACTTTGAATCATTATAATAACTGCTTGTTAAAACGATCTTCAGATACAATTGTACCCAATGCCTGTAACGGAGTGATATTTGTTTGTGCACGAAATTTATATAGCTATCTCTGGAACTGGAATTCTAGATGTTCTTTCTATATTTTGAGCTATGGAATTTCGATTACTGTCTATTATATAACACAGGTTATGAAGTGTTATTGCAATCGGGTATAACCTATCCTAACCTTAGTCTTTATAACGGGTTCGCATTTCTTATTTAATGATTATGTATGACATGGTTTGGTAGCGTTTCTACAGCAGGTAATTATGTAAGTTGAAAACATTAATTATGTTATGTCTAACGACTTGCAAATACATGTTTTCGTTTGTCTTTTAATGAATGTTTATTATAAATGTTTCAGCATTGGGTTGGGTCTAGATTCGCCGAATCAAATAACATAATCATAGGCTTACATTGTGTACGTTAATACGTTTCTATTAAAATCAAGCTCGTTAAACATGATATATGCACAACCACTAAACTGTGCAAGGTATCATATACTGCAATAAAAAGGTGAAAACATCGTTGTTGTAAACAAGGTGTGGTCTGTATAATGAAACTTCCTTTGATCCTTTTTTCATGTTATTTCTTATATTGTAATACTTCATGTCAAATTTAATTACTCAAGTATATCACGTGAGCATGGAAACCTAATACAGGTTTATATTTCATTTCAGTATTTGTTTGTTGTTTAGAATTTGTTACAGAACCATACTGAACGTTTTAAATTTATGATATTTTGCTTAACGACCGCTAAAAATCATCATTTCAGTTTCAATTTATATGTTTTTAATATGCAAGCAAACACAAATAGAAGGTGCAAATGCTAACACCTGGACCTACTTGTTCAATATGTGAGTAGAGTAATGCAGTGATTAGCGCAAATTTTAAGTTTGTACATACCTAAAACTCAACATTTTAATAAGTTAAAACTTTCTAGACAGCAAATATATTTGCAAGGTAACATTACACGCAACATTACGGGATTTTACCTTTTATTCTTACCAAATTAAAGGTTAAATAAAGTGATTACGTTAATCACCTTTTGAACAACTGAGGCCTGATAGAACAGTAAACGTACATAAATGATATTACATGTTAATCACTTTTGTGCAAAAAATGAATACGTCCTCATGTCATCCTTTCTTTAATGTTCTGTGCAGATTCGTCTTTAGTTGAAGGTATGCCGAGCACACAAAGCAGGTTACTCACAGCAGATGAAATTTGTCTTAGTGCCATAGTTTACTAAGATTTTCAAACAGGTTGAGGCATCTGCATATGGTTATTGCACATTATATCTAGGTCACTGCTACCGGTATTTATAACTCCAATTTAAAAAAATAAATAAATTTCTTTCAGAGCAACAATTTCCTTGCATTTTCATTCACATTTTCACCAAACTGCACGTGCTGTTACATCCTAGTTGAAAGCTTGTTAAGTATTGTAATCAGGTCAAGGTGATGATTATGTACATCATCGCGTAATTATAAAATATTTCAGAGCCGTACTGCTCATTCGGTTTTATTTGAGGTTTACATGTGCTCCTTTACCTAAGGATATGTCGGGTAACAAGGCTTGAACTCGTTGACCGATATTTTCTGCATTGTTAAACCTTAAAGTAGAACTGACATTTAACCCTGTCTGCAAAGCTCAACTCTTAGTTAACGTAGGCTATCATCAATCAGTTTGATCCACGCCTCTATCATCCTACACCTTACATGTTCTCTATGTGTACTTCAAAAGTAAACAGACTATTCAGTAATATCCATTTTATTTTTGTGACCTTTCAATTGTCACCAGTAAATACTGAAGGGACATCAACAGATGTAGGGTCAGTGTAAAATCTCTTTATTTCCGTGTTTTAAATTATATGCAGTTGTATGACTCTCCTTTTAACAAATAACGTTAGCATTAAGTACTTTGATAGAACCAGGCAACGTTCATTGATGGGATAGAGCACATGCTCTTCCATCCAAACACTACATATGCAGAACACGTGTATTGCGTGTGCTTCACTAGACGATTTCTTGTCTAGCCAATTTCTTCCATCTCTGAAAGTACATTCACTTGTGAACTATGTACGGAATTGCACAAAATAAACAAATCGTTTGAATAGAGAACGTTCAGTATCGTATCAGCGGTCCTTTAGAAACGTTACTTGACACTTACTCAGTGTAACATATGACGTCATCATAGAGTTATATTATTGAATCAAACTATATCAATGGTTGATTTGCACGATATACAGAAAATAATGTATGCATTTTACTGAAACACGTTGAATGTAAATTACAGTTTGTCTGTTCTTTTTATAAATTTATTCTAAATTTGCAAATGTCAAAATTTTGTATTAGCATCGAAAAACTGAGAGTTCATTATATCGTCCTCAATTATATGACAATTACTTATATATTCAAAAGTTGAACAAAATTAGAAATACTAATTTTCGCTTATATAAGTTATAGATACTCATTTTGAGTTACAATTGATAATGTCATAACATTTGATGATTCTGCATTTTCCATGATTAGATGCGATTCACGATGTGATAAATGAAATGACAGCGCACTTCCTTGTGTTAAAGAGTGCATTGCATATTTCAAACGGTTGATTATAACACGTAGTTGATGTCATTCTGAATGCATTCACTTTCATATTTGCAGTGTCATCAGTATGCTTGTGCAGCCATGCATTAATACAGGGTTGATTTCCAATGACTCATTCATGCAATTCATATCATGATTTCCAATGACTTATTCATGCAATTCATATTAGAAATAGTGAGTGTCTATCTACATTATCACGATTTTGAAAGCCACGTCACACTACCAAAATAATGTTTTAAGACAGAACTATCGATGAATCACTGCTAATCATCAAGGAAAGATCAATAATATATTAATTAGAATTGTAATTTAACTCTACATCACGTCATACTTTATTAATAAAACGATTACGATAGTAACTACCTTTGCAATACTTTATTTATTTTAAAAGTATCAATGGCTCGCTTTATACCGCAAAAGTATGCAAGATAAAACTATATATACCAACGCCCACTATTCTTTACAATAAAACGCAAAATAAAACAATAGGTCGTTGTCAATGAAGGCCCATTAAAGGTCGAAAATGACATGAGTTGTGTAAAGTGACCTGCTTTGTGCATGTTAAGCATATTTTCTTCGGTCAAGATCAGTTACAAATGTTATTTTGACATTGTTTGTGTAATGTGTAAAACTGATCATCAAGCAAAGATAAAAATAAAACTCAACGTCGGTACATATACAACAGAGACAGTGACACCCTACCTATGCATGCTGAGCCCTACATAGATTGTTAAAGAAACTAGTTTTGTCAGAAATGGAAGTATTTCGACACCAAAGAGGCACTGATTCTGATGTTTCTCGTCAAATCCAGAAAAAAATGTGTCAATCGTTGGGGACGCTAATGTGTCTAAATTGGAAATCTGGCTGTTTCTATAGAAGGATACTATATTGGTTAGTACCACATATTTCATGTACCTCATATTGGAACGAGCATCTCTAATTTTCCCAGAGCACTGGGTTATATCTTGAAGGAGTTTATTAGTTTTGTTTTGTTTTGTTTAGATACTCCGTCTTTCAAGTCGCACTTCTCGTTTCAACAGCTATTTTCCTCAAGCACTTACGTTCCTGAACAACATTGTTTCTTAAATAGATAGCATGTTGTTTTGTCATCTCCTTAATGTATCGTCCGATTGTACAAGAGTCTAGAGAGATGTGGATTGATGAAGACCACGGAAAAGATTTATAGTTGCCATCACCCGCCATCAGAATACGCTTACCCTCATTGATCGTCTGGTCTTATTCTACATGTCCCTTTTCAATGATGTCCCTGTAATACTTACCTGTTCATATTTTGTAGTCATTTATTCTCTTTGAGTTCGAATAATGGATTAATTTGGTGCATTTGTCTAGCATAGCTATCAAAGTGTCCCGACCCGAATACGTCGACAAGATCTTTAATAATACAAAACCGTCACAGAGCGTTTTCATTTATCACTGTCAACTGTTTACATCAATATGCTTTAGCATTAAAAAAAAAATACAATTTCCACTCTATATTTTATTCTAATGTTATTTATCTGACACAGTAATTAGAAGAAAAACAAATAACCGAATAAGGAGCAAATTAAAGTTGGCACTCTAGTCTCTCACGCAACTTCGTAATATTCCCTTGATTTTTTCGTTAACATGTGAAATTCCACAATTTTCCAAGTGATGTTAGATTTATTTTATTGATTCCGAAATGAATTGTCATGGACAGTGTTTTTGTAGATTATGCAAATATATTACTTAATTGTGCACCGTGTTTAATATTTAAAATATATGCCTGTCTTGTTAGCTGCTGTTTGCCACTAGGTGTGTGGAGTGTTACGTGTATTAACTCAGATGATAAAGGCACTAAAGCAAATGAGTTGAAAAAAAACAAAGGATAACCAAACAATGGGGACCAGCTATACCGGAACGGTGCGTGTTTTCTGCTGCATCGTCAAACCCCAACATGTAAGTGTATATCAAATCAAAATTTGTCATGTTTCCAAAGAAAGAAGCGGAGTAACAACAACGAAAGCGGAAGTGGTCGGTTGGTGCAGTGCATAGCGCACTTGCCTTTCACCAAGGCTGCTGGAGTTCGATTCCCCGGTCGGACGTTACAAGACATGGAGTCACTTACCCGACGACGTTGGTTTTCTTAGAGTACTACGGTTTCCCCCTTCAATAAGACCCCCACCCGCGCTAACATCCGGGCGAACTAGAGTGATTAATATAAGTTGAAATAACTTGTTTTATAATTGTTGTAAAATAAATAAAGATCATTTTTAAAGCATAAAACTAATTAGATTAGGAAAATTGTTGATATTGATATGGCACAGAAAAATGTATTTTTTAACGATGCCGTCAAGATGATTGTGAATATCGAATCAGCTGTGAAAAGCACCTCCGAATGATAATAAAAATCAAGGAAAAGTTTTGATTTGAGGTTTTTATATACCGCTTTATCACAACCTAGTTCGTAGGTCGTCTCAAAGCGGTTCATAAATCATTATTCGTGGTTATAAGACCTTTGCAACCGGCCAATATCTTTCTCAACTGCCCGGTTCTGTTATTCGGCTCTCACAGCTAGCATTCAACAATTCTAGCATTGCCCAACTACGTACTCATTAACTGCCGAGTAGCCTGCAGTTAAAAGAGTAAAGAGTCTTGCTCAAGGAAGAATACAACACAGTGCCGTGACGTGACTTGAACCCGAAAATTGACGTCGCCACTCTGGTAATAGATCTTTTAAGTAAGATAAGATGGAAGATCACGAGTGGATACCTTCCCTTTCCTTAATATTAACATCCACTTCCCCTATCCCATCTACGTTGTTTAAATGTCGCTGTTGATTCGGTAATCAAGAGCTTGCTTCGAATTTCTGTAATTCTGAGATAAATGTAGACTTCTGATGGACCATCTCACATCACAGGTTTCCCATATATCCTGACTTCTGAAGCGTGTGGACAAGTTAAATTGTCGCTATCATGATTTCATTACGAAATATTTTATGTCATTGTTGTGATAAGAAGGCCGACGTTTTTTATTTTACTTATATGTATACCAAGTGGCTGTAATCCCTGCCCCGCGTCTCGCTGTAAGGACGTGAACATAATTTGTTTTGACCTAGATTTACATCCGGGTGTCGTTGAAGAAGCAGAAGAAGCTGCTCATGTTAATATTTCCTTTGTTCATATATCGTCATAGATTATCGATATTGAGTTCGGATTACAGTTGTGCAGACATTGCGGCTATATCGTGTCAGTTTTAAAGACGTCAAAAAATGATTAATGCATATCCTGTCATCTCTGCAATATTCAGACGCTCTCTATTATAAAAATGTCTTGTTACGGCATGAGTTATTGTGTGTCGTAACACGTACACCTTACAAATGTATTATCCACGAAGTAAAATATTCCATGGACCCGCCATTACATTTACAGGGTATGTTCCCCTCATACTCACTATCTTAATCGTTTGTTCCCATTCTTAAACGCTAACCGACGGTAACCATCGTGAAGGATTCCAGTTTTCATTTCTGAGATTTTAAAGTTATATAACCAAATAGATAAGGTTTTGTAACCCTTAAGCTGCAATGTCAATAATGTCAAAAAAAAACCCAACATATCCAGCAGAACCCAATTGTTTTCCTAATGCTGCTTAGACGCCGTAAATAGACACCATATGGTTGACACATGTGCTATTCCGTCTTTGCGTATTGCAGAGTTATCTTCTCTTGAGAGCAGGTATTGATTGTTACGTTATTGGTTTGTGTGAGAAAATTACGTCGTTTTCTCAAAAATTGATGACGTTACTCTCACAAACAAATGACGTAACAATCAATACCTGCTCTCAAGAGAAGATAACTCTGCAATACGCAAAGACGGAATACATTTTATAGATTGAAACGCCATAGTCTTTGGCATGTGTTTTTTATACACTGGTTATCTAACAAATTTGTTTGCTTAAATGTCTACCACACCTTGTGATCAGCCAATATTCGACAACAACAGAGGCCATGCTTACCTTTTATCTTATATGATCAAATATGAGAGAAAACAATTATATGCCTCGTTTAAGAACATGGTTATGTGTCATTCAAACTGTTTAAAGTTTAAAATACTCCATAGATAATTTTGTGATAGAAGTTGTCTTGAAAATATTTCATGAGAAATATAAATGAAATTAGCACTAATATTATGATTTCTGTTACAATCATTACGTTTGGTTTAATCTACATGTCCCATATAAAATGTCATGCCGGTTGTCACTTGTTCAGGGTTTGTTTTATTTTTCTGTTTCTTTGACTGGCTCTCAGTAAAACCCATATTAAGTTATCTTACAAACAAAGCGTTTTTTGTGGACAGTTTCTGTCACTAGTGTCATCCAATTCTGATCCTACAATGGAAATGACGTACGCGTGACAATTGTTTGATTAACGAGGATGCTAGGTGACGTGTTCTATATTCACATACAAAATGTATATGCGTGATGTGGTTGACGGGCCACTGTATCTGATTAGCATAATTGTCTTTCCCTTTTCTCTACTCATATAATATATACAAGTTTTAATTACATGTTTCACAAATAAGGATCCAACATATCTTAAGGTGGATGATAACACTGTCCAAATAGAAGTTTGCGTTTGGCATGGGTTTGAATCTACAGAGAAGCAGTATCAACTTAAATGTGTTGCAAATACAAATCAGGGGGATATAAAAGTATATAGCGAACATTTTAAAACTTCATTTGAGCATGTCACAAGCTATTTGCTTAAAAGCAGTGCCCCAGCGGAGTTTATTTGAGCGTTAACAGCCGAGTTGGTAATCTATTGAAATACAAATTAGTGCAGGTTATTTGATTGAAGTTCGATGTAAACAAACGATGGCCTCTCATGCACATTAATTGTTTATGTCCTTTGATTGGCTAGTAAAAACTTTTAATTTTACATAAAGGCATATTATTATCCTAATATACTTGTCGTGGTATTAGGAATATTTTGTCGTGGTATAAGATGTCAGTATACTTGGATGTAACATGTGCTAGATAAAAGATTGATATTTTATTATCGAAGGCATCCCTGCAGGTCGGGGACTAAGAAAAGAACAGACCTGCTATAACCTTCATCATGTTGAAAAATCGTGGGTTTGCTTTGGGAACACAGTAGTGACCATAATAAATCTATTTCACCAATCGCTACATTTTGGATTATGACATATTCCGTCTATATATAACTTCTTTTTGTTTCCTAGTGCATTTCTTGGCAATACCTCACCTTCGTTTTGTTTTGGTGTTTAATATTCGACCAGGCAAGGAAGGCCATGGGTTCTCGCCCCAAGCAGGGACAATACCGAAATCCTTAAAAATGGTACTTATTAACTGCTTATTGCGATACATTAAGGGTAATCCAAATAACTGTTTAACCCGTTGTTAGCATAAAGTGACCGGACGGGATGTTGTGTTGGGGGCCTTCGGCATGGTATTTCAGTGAAGAAAAGTCGTTATCAGGACCGTACTACATGTATCACAGGCAGGATAATACGCCGCTGTGCAGCACCCGATCTTTAACATACATACACTAATACACGCATACGTTACTCACATTGAGACACGTCCTTTAATGCCTTTAGCGTTTAAAAGACGCTAAACAACATCAAATAAAACCAAACCAATCATTAAAAGTCTAATTTTGTTCCAAGAAGGAAATTCACTCACAACATTAAATATTTATATAAAGAAAAATAACAAAGTGTAATAATATAACATGTTTATTTGGTAAATGCACGAATTTCAGAAATGAAAACATGGTTATTTGTATGCTATTTCTTAAATCAAAAATTTACTTTATAAGCCCCTGGTTCCGTGCAGATCGAAAAACTCTCCCCCTTGTCTGCTGAACGTCTGAAACCAACAACATAATCTTTAGTACATGACACCGATACGGTAACAATTGATATGGCACTTTTTCGTAGAACGCTCTTAAAGGAGTTATTTATAAAAATGATATTTGAAATTTTAACTAGAAATGTAAGTCACAAGTGTGTAAGGTCCACACTCTCAGTTATCGAAGTTTTCAAATGGTCAGCCAAACAGAAGCCATAGCAGCCATTTAAAGCTCTAAATCTTAAAGCCTGCTTGTTTATTTAAAATATAGTTCCCCGATTTATCACTCCAAATAAGCTATGGGTAAAAGCGGTCCAAAAGAATTCGAATGTTTTAACCTTTATTTTCTCAGACAATCAGGGTGACCAATGACACACCTAACCCTAAATGAAAGGTAGTCTTTTACAACAAATAATCCAATACGTACAAGTGTCACTCACATACAGGTTAAAAATTCGGTCCCGTATAAATCAAGTCATAGCCAATATCGTCACAGACAAGTATAGGTACAGGGTCAATGTTTATTTCCAAAATTTTATAATTGGCCGTTTATCATAAAGTTGATATCATAAGTATCATTGCCACAAAGTATCAACAAAGTGAGTTCCATAGATAAAATACCCCCCAAACAAAACAAAAAGGAAAACGTGGCCTGTTTATGTGAAGCATATACTAATTATATCACTGACGATCATTTTCATATACTTCACTAGAAAGGGATGTCTATTTTGGCAAATTTGACTTATAAAGGTTTAAAATTAAGAAGTTCAAGAGATTCAATCAATCTTTTAAGGAATTTCAGAACTAAAACATAAATAACAGGTAGATTTTGTAATAATGTACGCAATTTAATGATGTTTGGATTATGTTTATTATAAAACCTTTCAAATGGTGTACTTAATTAGATGTCCGGACACATGATGTTATCGACAGACAGACAAATGGACAAGCTTAATCCAGTATATCCTTCTTACAACGTTGCTTGGGGGGATGCATCTATTTAAGAGAGAGCATTTTATATCGTTATAAGTTGAAGTTTAGCAGAGATAATTTGCCCATGTGACAACATAAACTGTTTTTAGACTAAACGGCATAGCACCTTCACTTTCCATTAAAAACAGAAATGTCGCAAGTACTTGCATACATAAAGTGATCAAAATTGTAAACAAAAATGCCCTACTTACATTTGATCGACATTGCAGTGTCTGGCAGACCCTAATATCATAGTCTACATAGATGGAGGCTTGATCTGGCAGACCGGTCACTTTCACCTTAACGGCAGGAACTGTCACGTTTTCAGCTACTTCGAACTCAAACTGCGTCTGAGCTGTCTTTTCTGGTCCCAGGTCTCGGTAGAGATTCCATTTCTCGGAGATATAGTTAATTTCACTAAAATAGAAATAGTGTCCCATTTTGACAGGCAATTGCTTTATACAGATTATCAGTACAAAAAAAAGCAAATATGGATTTAAATCAACATATAAACAATATTGATTTATAGGCAAATAATTTGCATTTGAAAGGAAAATCATATCGTAATTAATATTTTGTTATACTAGGATAGGAACTTGACGTCAAAATACGTCACATATTTTTAATATTTTATATATATATATATATATCAATATATAAATCTTTAAGAACCAACCCAAGTAAAATTTGTTTTTGACAGTTTAATTTTCAGTTCATTTGATTATCTAATTTATTCTTTATTCTATCATAAAATACTAAGATCGATATACAGTTTTAACTTCTACTTACCCGGCTTCAATTAATGTGAACATTTTAACGTTAGAGTTCTGGTTGTACACCACAAGCTTGTTAAGATGTAGATTTAGATAAGCTGAAATAAAATAGAAATATATAAAAATGTTACCTTGACTGCACATAATTGATAATTGATGAAGACCAGGAAAGAAGTGTAGAGTAGGATTTAGGCTTTAATCAAATATAATAAAGAACACGAAATATGTTTCAAAACGATAACAGCCCAGAATACTAAAAGAATGAGCGGAAAGTTTAAAAAGAATAATAAATTGAGAACAAATCGTGGCGAATAGTTTAAGTTTAACAGAAAGTATTCAGAATGAGGTTGTCTTAAACAGTATGTGCATTAACATCCAAAATGTTATCATACGCACAGTTGTTGACTTATGGTAAACAATGAAACACGAACTTTTTATAAGCACTAATGGTGACGCAAAGCTTTCTGATAAATATTAATGATGATGTACACACACTTTTGATACACACTAATGATGACATACACACTAATGATGGCATACACTAATGATGATACACACTTATGATGGCATTCACTACTGATACACACTAATGATGGCATACACACTAATGATGACATACACTAATGAAACACACTAATGATGACACACACTTCTGATACACACTAATGATGACATAGACACTACTGATACACACTAATGATGACACACACACTAATGACGGCATACACTAAGGAAACACACTAATGATGACACACACTTCTGATACACACTAATGATGACATAGACACTACTGATACACACTAATGATGACACACACACTAATGATGGCATACACTAATGAAACACACTAATGATGACACACACTTCTGATACACACTAATGATGGCATACACTACTGATACACACTAATGATGGCATACATACTAATGATACACACTAATGATGGCATACACACTTCTGATACACACTAATGATGACATACACTTCTGATACACTCTTATGATAACACACACACTTTTTATACACTTATTATGATATAAACACTACTGATACATACTAATGATGACACAAACTACTGATACACACTAATGATGTCATACACACTAATGATGACACAAACTACTGATATGCACTAATTATGATATACACACTTCTGTTACACACTTATAATGACACACACACTTTATATACACTTATTATGACATACACACTACTGATACATGCTAATGATGATACACACTACTGATACATACTTATTAATAGAATCGTTCACCCCCTTGGGGGTGAGATAGGAGAATCTCAACCAGAGGGGGAGGATTCTTAAGTTGCCAAACACGAGGCTTTGCCGAGTGTTTGGCAACTAAAGAATCTTTCCCCGAGGGTTGAGATGCTACTATCTCATCCACAAGGGGGTGAATGATTCTTTTTCTCTTACCCTGTTCTTTCATTGTGTATCATTTGCACAATGTAATGATAACTCTACATGCTAAATTCAGGGTTGACGTGAGGTTGATGGATTGTTGACGTGACGTCATTGTATTGTTAAAGTGACGTCATGCCATTGTTAGGAATAGGGGAATCCCCCCTTCTCAACCATAGGGTGAGACAAGGAAATCTCACACCGGTGAAAATGCGGATACACCTGTCCAGGGTAAGAGAATATGATATACAAACTTCTGATATACTCTTATGATGACACATACACTTCATATACACTTATAATGATATACACACTACTGATACATACTTATTATGATATACACACTAATTATGATATACACACTTCTGATACACACTTATGATGACACACACACTTCATATACACTTATTATGATATACACACTAATGATGACACAAACTTCTGATACGCATTAATTATGATATACACACTACTGATACACACTAATTATGATAAACACACTTCTGATACACACTTATGATGACACACACACTTCATACACACTTATTATGATATACACACTATTGATACATACTAATGATGATACACACTACTGATAAACACTAATGATGACACACACACTTCTGATACACACTAATGATGACACACACACTTCATATACACTTATTATGATATACACACTACTGATACACACTAATGATGATACACACTACTGATACACACTTATGATGATATACACACTTCTAATACACACTAATGATGACACACACACATCTGATACACACTAATGATGGCATACACACTAATGATATACATTAATGATGACAAACACACTACTGCTCCACAGTTAAGATGACACACACTAATGATACACACTAATGATGTCATACACACTAACGATACACACTAATGATGACAAACACACTAATGATACACACTAATGATGACACACACCCTTCTGATACACACTAATGATGGCATACACTTATGATACACACTAATGATGACACACACACTTCTGATACATACAGTTGTGTGACCGCACAACGCACCAAATATAACGTGCGCACATCGTGCATACATCGTTCACACACCGACCGCACATCGTCCACAAATGGTTCGCACATCTTTGCGATTTAACAATCGTTCACGCCGTTGTGCGCTTCTCTCCGCACAACTGTGCGATTTGGTATCATTTGTAGATCAAAATTACGGAATTACAAAAATACGGAAGGCTCGATGCGATAATGTTCACTGTGTATATATCTGTAATTTCTCATCACAATAATAAAGATTATACAATTTCACAATGCGTGTTACACAGTATTACAGCGATCGTTAGGCTGTCAAACATGGGTTCGGCTCCAAGGTAACAGAACAGGTAAATAACAATTTGATGAGTGTCCGGAGTTTTACCTGACCAGTGCCTGACACACAGAGCTGATATGCGATACCGTATGGCCGTAATGAACAGTATTTGTTATTTGCATTCGTTTGCCTATAGTTCCACTTCACCTGAATTTTCACACACCCGTCCTTACCCGACGAGCTACGTAAGTGCCACAGGAGGGGGAGGGGGGGGGGGGAAACTACGGTCCAGGTACATGTACAAAGTGGTTATGTTTACCTGTATACGGGATTGTGTTGTAATTGTGCATGTGTCGGTTAAGTTTGTTTAAAAACATCGAAAACACAATTTCTAAATATAAAAATATATTGACAGAAAGATAAGTTTATAAATGTAGCTAGAATATAGAAACATACGTAAAAATCAAGTATATATGTTTAAACACGAAACCGTATAAATTGTTAAGGCATTCCTCAATTTACACCAACCACGATTGTTATCGCTCAACGTTCGTCCATCGTGCGCACATCGTGTAACGTTGTGCGATCCCACAACTGTACTAATGACGACACACACACACACTTCTGATACACACTAATGATGACATCCACACTTCTTGTATACACTTATGATGATTTACACACTTCTGATACACACTTATGATAACATACACGTTCTGATACACACTAATGATGACATACACACTAATGCTACACACTTATGATAACATACACGTTCTGATACACACTAATGATGACACACATACCTACTTATAATATCAAACTGTAATGTTGTACATACTAATGTTTACGTGTTTCATTTTCATAAAACAAAACATTCGTGTGGTAGTGATTTGACTTCGTGTTTTTCTTTGCACCGTATGAATTAGTTTCAAGTGTGTACATACTTGAGTTAGGCCTGAGGAAGAAAACTATGTCGAATGGCTGGTATTTTGCGATGTTGTCGACCAACGTTCCATTAACGTCTGTAAACGCGAACAAAATGTCCGAGGATTCAGCGGTGACATCCCTCTGTGATGGTGTGCCTCTGCAAACCGAAGAATTCAACTTAATTATTTAAATTATTGAAATACAGATTAAAAAAGTCTTTGGAAAAAATATAACCAAATTTGAATGAATTGTATAAGCGTATACAAGACAGTATTTTTTTCCTTGGATCTGGGATGTTTTTCCTTATCCTCACCAAAACTTCTATTATACATTCTAACACGATTCGTTTGCAACGCGTGTTTTGATTGGATACGGACCATGTTCTACTCTGCGATAGAATCATGATCAATCGTGTTAAGCTTCTCTCATCACGCTTAAGCCACGCTCCGTTTCTAACCAAAACAATATGGCGTCAAGCTCGCCTCTTAGCGAAATCCCGCTGATAAGGCAAGTAGGCAAAAGAACAGAAACGACCGATGAATTGTATTTGTTGAATGAATTAAAAAGTAAAAAGTACACATTCCTTGTTCTTACCTCCAGTTATTACTGAAACGTTCGTTCCATCTGTGTGAAGGTATCTTTTTAGATCCGAAATCAAATGAAACATTTCACATGTGTCGTATGCATTTACACAAACTCTTCACAAATCTATACAAATAATCACAGATTTTGTCGATAAACAAAGATTGGTATGCATACTGACATGGAAATGTAAGAATTTTGTCAATATTAATCCAAATGTGTCGTGTACACTTTGGTAACAGGACGTTCACGAACAATCCAAATATTCCGCCTCGTTAACATACAGATCGAGCGCTCGCCAGTATGGGCGGGGCCAAATGACCGACTTTTGAAAGCTTCTTTCCGATTGGTCAGTCCGCTGCAGATTGACACGTCGCCAGTTCAGGTCACAAAGTATTTTACTACGTACTTTTGTACAAGAAAATACAATGTTTCCAAACATATTAGCATAGTATATATGTGTTAAGGTGTGTTACAATTGGCATAGTACGTTGTTTTTCGTGTTTATACTGGCGATTAGAACATTAATGCCGTAAAGTGGTCAGATGATGTAAACATGGAGATATCATGTAACCATAGTTTCACTTTTAACAAGATTTAACGTGAAGAAAATGGTCAACTGAAAAGGATAGCATTTGACATAGAGCATAGTGATATTACAATTATAGGCGCTTCATCATGATGATAATAATAATAATCAGGCTCTACAAAGGAAAGCAAAAATTGACTGGATTGACTTCAAAACATTTTGGCACATCGGAGTTCCTGAAATACGCTATGTATGTTGTAAAGCGGAAAAGATGGCACGCTCTATTGATAAAATTGCATTGCATTTGGTCTGAAAAATGGTGATGAAAAGGGACTTCAAAGTAAAATGAGTTAAGTTCAAATAAATGACAACGAAAAGAGCAAAAATGAAGGTCAAATTACGGTTAAGCTGAAACCCCACGTCATTAAAATCTCGCTTAGTATACGCTTAATAGAATTGCCAGATACATTATCAGATTATCTGATTACCTACGCCAAATTGGCATGCAAGCAAGCAATTATTTTAACGATAACATTTCATTTCATTATTTAAATTTGCAAAATAAACTCCCAAATCTGTTATTTACATAGGGATTGAACTCTTTTTTTTAAATCTCTATACCGGCATGAAAATTTAAAAAACGCGTTCAATCCATATATTTTCATTTTTACTGAGGAACAATTGTTTAATTTTAGTTGGGTTTTTTTGTTCTTAAATGATATATCTTTTAACTGCGTTTTGTGTATGCGTCGTCCTTTAAAAGACATTGGCGGACCAGCCCTATTTAGGTAAAATTGGCGCCAATAATGAACCGTTGTCATTTGAGCGCATGACGCAGGGGTATTCTCCATGTTATCCGAAGCGATACGACAAGACTGTCATTGAACAAGGTTAATCTATGACGTCATAAGTAAGCAACGTGTTACGTCACGAGAGTTTTTGCTCTAATGAAATACATTTCTGCTGATAATGTTCATAATATGAGTTGCAGCGTAAATGTGAAAATATATGCATGTATACACTTACACAGAGGTATAGTGCATTCAAGCGTTATAGCCCAATCCTTAGGTTTATTTATATATGTATGTATACACTTACACAGAGGTATAGGTACATTCAAATGTCACAGCCCAATCCTTAGGCGTATAGAGTTCAATATCCTCAGCTACATAGCCATCAATAGCATAAGTCGTCATGTCACCCTGAAACGAATTTTTAAAAACTTCACCATTTAAGATCAAACAATGAAATTAATGACGATTTAACATACCATAATATTAACTAGATGTAATGCATGCTAAACACAAATTAGGACTTTTAATATTGTGACAATTCATGTATGTTTACATTGCAATGTGGTAACTATTTAGTTTTACTTGTAGATTGTAGTCGGATCAATTCATGTCACATCTTACTTTGCCATTATATAGCTACGTGATACACATGTGTGTTTTACAGTGTAGAGTGTTAAGTAAAATGTATGCATTAGATGTAAATAAATTAATGATGTTAGGTGACTTATCGTATCGCATGTTAACGATGATGGATGATGATGATGATAATAATGATGACGATCACTTACTTGTCTAGATTCAGTGATAACGTTCATGCATGGAACACTCCGTGTTGTAGTAAGATTGACTTCGAGCATATAAATTGCATGTCCGTAGCTTTCAGAAACTCTTCGGAATTCACAAGCCTCGTTCGCTGCAGCAAAGATTCTAACAGCCTGGTCCTTTGGAATAGCAAACCCAACCTGCATGCTATCCATTCCACAGTTCACAGGCGCTGAAAACAAGACAGATTCATGTGGACTGTATTGTATTATAAATATTGTATCTATAACTGGTATTGTTAACTGGTTTATATAGTTGAATCAATACCTTAAGTGCAAGTGTATACGTATTACATCTTTTGTAAGTATCATAGACTTTAAGATTCTACAAATGAGAGGGGCTGAAAACAACAAAGCAACAGATAGACTTTATTGTATTATGGATGTTTTATCCATATTTGGTATTGTTAATTGGTTTATATAGCTTGAAAAGTTTTTAATGTGCAAGTGTTAAAGTATCAAGTATCATAGACTTTAAGGTAGCAGTATAAATACATATAAAATATACAGTATGCAATATAAACTAATTCAGCACAAAGTAGAACTTAATTTTAATGAGATATAATCAGTTATTAAAAATAAATAGAAATAAACGTCAATCAAATTTACATTTTCTAAATCCTTTTGATAAAAGATAGATTTTTTAAGGTGCCAAAAATCCGCCAGCGCAGAAATAATTTCTTATTTCCAAATTAAAGCGATCACTTATGAAAAATGTTCCCTTCAATCAAACTGTGTTATTGCTCTTGTACCTAATTTCTTCCTTTTTCAAGATCACTTATATTGAGGGTTGCTTTAATCTAAAATATGCTAACTCATTTCATTTAAATTGAATATGGCACTTGAAATAAAATGAGTATGCGCTTTATGCATAAGGAACTTTTACCGATTTTACCGATTTCATTCATTCACTATAAATAGCCATTAGCAAATACCTGATAACGAAACCTTCGTTGAAGTCTTTAAATAGTAATACATACATATTTATATAGTTATCATTTATTTTTCTTATAATCTTTGAATGATTAAGAAACAAAAACAGAACGCAAAAAAAAAAAAAAAAAAAAAGTCTAAGCATTTTTTCGCGATAATAATTAGGATTCACCAAATCAATATATATATATGTGAGAGTAAGAAGGAAATATATTCATCCGAATACGTTTCTGGGTTTTATACATATGTAGCTTTGTTACAGACTATGATATAAGCTATAAATGTATGTCAAAATCTTTAAAAAAGAAAAATTGTGATTATTTGTCAAAACGTTGATCAATTCGTAAACTAAGAACATAGTCATAACCGCTGGCAACTATGTGCAATACAAAAGAGTTCACATATAAAATACAATAAAAAACAAATAAGCAAATGGTTTCAGGCAAATATGATTTTATGGTATATCAAGATTTGTTCAAGTCATTCAGCAGGTGATATTTTTTGTGTTATTATATACATATCGTTTTATCTTTCACTTGCATTTAGAACAGAGACGGTACCAATATCAAGCAAAAGATATTAAAAAGCTTGACACGTCATTCATCAATGGGACCCAGTAAAGAGCCCCCGCTACACGATTCGCAGCTTTGATTGACATGGCAGGATCATGACGACTGGGGAAATGTCACATACGACACAACATTATGCAGCAAAACGAGTTTATAAACATCTTCAATATTTGTAACATTGGTGTTATGATATACACCATTTAATATAGCGCCCTAACTAGCTAACATTAGCCACTCTAAATTGCCTTACAATACACATATATACAGTTAATACACAATCAGCATATACATTAATCAATACAATATTTTTAGGAATTCGCAGGAGCTGCCTTATCAGGTGCTATAACTACTAGTCATATATGCCACCTGGCTAATATCTCCCTATGTGTGTATGCCTGCGTGTGTGCTGGAGATGCAACGTGTTCTGTTTGTAGTGAGACCGTGCTTCCAACGGCATCATTTATAGTGCTACTTCACTTGAATGCTACAGCACTTAATAGCCATGTGTAAGTTTAATCAAACCTCTTGGATGTTGCAAAAATTTTGGGATTTCAGAAAAGAAATGATTTAGCTCTACAAATGGTACAGTCATTTCTTCAGATATTCCAGCTAGGCTATTGTAAACCGTGAGAAGTGACAAAATAGCATACTGGAAGACTTTCAACTTAAAACTCTTGTCATAAACTAACCACTTCACATACTAAAACTTACTCGTTTCAAATTGACAGATGTCCCCGAAGTAGTCTGGATGACAGTAACATTTATTATTGTCGTGACAGACGCCTCCGTTTTTGCACAAGTTGGTGTGACACAAGTTACCTGCAAGTACAGAAAGACGAACATTTAGTTGAAAATTAGATAAAAAACAGTACGGAATTTGTAGAAGAATTTTATGTGATGCATAACTTGATATTCAACACAAAATTTATATTTCTGTATGATCATAAGTCTTCCTAAGTAATGCCATGACATTGTTTTGTACAATATATCCATGAACTGATTAATTGGTTATTGATGATTATTTATTTATTGAATTTGGAAGTGAATTACAGGTGAATGGACAAAACAGTAGTAAACGACAAATAATGAGAGAGAAGAGAATCACTTTAAAGTAATACACTGTTGTTACCAAACTCACTTGTAGCTAATCCACAGTCGTAGCCATAGTGACCAGTTCCACATTCACACATGTTACCAGTTGGAACCCTGTTGTTCTGGCAGTAACAACCGCTTCGTTTGCACAGTCTTCCTTCCGCTAGAGTAATGAAGAGAAACGTTACTGAATATATACTTTTCATGCTTAACTTCTAATAATATTTGTTTCTTTTGGTTACCAAGTTCTTGCCTTTCTACTCAGCTGTAAATTAGAACGTGGTTGGGCAGTGTTAGAATTGTTGGATGCTAGCTGTGAGCGCCGAAATGGCAGCACCAGCTGTATGCTCCCCAGGGAGTTGAGAAAGATGTTGGATGGTTGTAAAGGCCCTTTATCCACGGATAGTTATTTGTGAACCGCTTTGAGACGACCTACGAACTAGGTTGTGATGAAGCAGTATATTAGGCCCTCGAATTATTATTAATTATTATTAGTTTTATTTATTACTTTCCTTTTTTAATATAGTATAATAGGTACATTCCACATATATATTCTTCTTACCTTGAATAAATAAATACAGCAACAGAACCGCTACTGGCCACTTCATCATCATCATTTAAGACGGGACAACCCAGTTGGAAGAAATAACTGTATTGGAACACAAAAAGGACATTTAAATCACATGCTCCTACACAAGACCCATTGATAACATTTTTAGCGTGTCGAAGGTACTCTAAAAAGATGAAAACTTACTAAGAGCTTATAAATGAACGTATCTTTATTTTAAATGACCAATACTCCAATAATCTATGAAGACATAAAACGAGAAAAAGTAAAAAAAATTAATGATTAGAAAAATAAATATATACAAAAATAAATTGAATATTTTCAAATGTAAAACATTTTCATATCATGGTTTAAAGAAGTTATCTAATCTAATTTTCTACCCTGAGATAAATTTAGATGAATTAGTATTACTTGATATGACCTATATTGTGATATCATAATAAATGTATTGAAATGTCGTCATATATGTATATATGCGATTATTACTATGACAAATAAAGCAGGAAACTAACAAAAATAAAACAACCATAACAACAACAAAAATCAAAATAGAAACAAAAAAGTAAAATAAGAAGACATCAATCGCCAATAAATGCAAAATAAAAATTAAAAAAAAAAAATGAAAATATATAAAATAAATATTTTCAAATCGAAAAAAAATATAATGTATTACAGTTTTATGAAGTTATTAAGTCAATATACCTCCTTGGGATATAATTTGGATGAAAATTACTACTTGATATGACCTATATTGTGATATCATCAAATTACTTTATATATATGGGATTATTACTATGACACCAAAACGGAAAGAGATAGACTTTCGGTCAAGGTGTAGGAATTTAAGAATGTAAAGTTGACATTTTAAAACGTTCTACCTCAATAATCACAAAAAGAAAAAGAAAAGTATTGATTTGCTCACACATATGATCGTAAGATTTTTCCCATTCGAAATGAAAGTTTTGGAACTTGTCGCAAATCTTTCTTTGTATATTTCTGGGACTTGTTTTATTAATCTCATGAAAAAAGGAATATTATTTGTAATCGTAAATACCGTACCTAAGTTAGAATATTACAGTGTATTTGAATTACAACTCTGCAACCTTGAAAGAACGTTACCTATTCTAGACATACATTTCTCAATTTTATCCAAAACATGTTTGACAGATAAGCGGCTTCAAGGCGCTATGCTAGGGGGTAAGTTTGTCTAGTTCTTACATCGTGTACAAGTGTTGTCACTGGTAGAACAAGAAAATTATTAAGTAAAATTAAAACAAGATAAAACACATATGTTTTTACAAACAAAAATAACACTAGCAAAATGCAAGTAAGTATTATCAAAATCTTTTTAATAAAAACTAAATATTTAAACAGAATGTACTCACCTTAACTTAGAATGTTGTTCTAGTCCCTCTTACAGTATCACACTATCTCCAGGTACATAATTGCGTATGACAGACGTCACTCGTGCGGAGCGTTTGCTAGGTGAGCGCAGGTATGGAGATGTTATTTATAGCTATCACTGACTTACCTGTACAGTAAACTGTGATTAGGGCTTGTGTAATGCGTAAAAATAATTATCTCAGTCTAAGACACAATAGTTTTAGTTTGAGTTTGTCATTGGGAAATATTAAAACAGGTATCATATTGTACTTGCATTTAAACAGTTATACAAATGCTGTCTAATGCCGTTTTAATTAACAAAACTCTAATTTAACTATAAATATGTTTATGCTATATAAACAAGCATACTGTTAAACAGCTTGTATGAACAATATGGAAAACGTTAGTTAATAGGAATGCATTACAAACTAGGTAAATCGTTTGCCGTTTCTTTTTGTTGAAGATATGCTTATAACTATTCTATGAGCCATAACAATAAGATCCACACCACATGGATTACATTATGTACATCATATGCATGTACGTACTGTATCATTGAATAAAACTGTTTCATTTAACGTTTGTAAATCGTAAGATAACGGCGACTGCTCTTTAAAAAAATTAAGGCGACTCCACGTGGGCTTCATTGATGTCAAAATCAAGTGCTTAAATTGAAGTTTAATATAATTTTGTTACTCTAAAATTAGGTCAATTTTTATATGGGTCATATTTCATCAGATGAAAAATGGGAAAAAATGGAGAGCTTACTTGAACAGAGAACAAAACAACGTTCAGAATTTAGCAATATATATTTATCTATAAAGCATATGAATTGCATATGAAATTCATATTTGTGAATATGAAAAACAATTCCATATTACAAATATTGTGATTGTGCTTATCATAAAAAAAGTACTGTCTTTTACTATTAACGCTTACCGTGTATGCTACAGAAAGTACCTGATTTAACTTAATGAGCCGTGCTTTGTTTCTTTTTAGATCGATTGTTTATTCAGATATTTTTCTGATCAGATTCTATTTTGGATATTGTCTATGTTTTTTTTAATAATTCTTTTTACTCAATACTGCGCCTACAATTTTAGAATATTGACCCAAAACACCTCGAATTGTGCACACTCATTGTAGTGAATTAAATGCAAACATTTATATTTCTATCATAATTTATCATTCTGTGTCTGATTAATCACAGAATTAGTTAACTTTTTACTCACTTTTCCATTTACTCGGTTGTTTTCATTTCTTAATTGAAAGAAAAGATATTTCCGAAACTGACCATCAGAGATTATGTTATTCAACAATTAACGTTTTCAGGATAAAGACAAACTTGATATTGGTATGATTGGAGTCTGAATGCGGTAATGAGCGCACCTTTCAAGTTATTGATTGTTCTGTTTGGAATGCGTTCTGGCTTTTCATTCCACTGTCACTAAAAGAATATGTTCAAGTCTTAATAGTAAACAGATTAAGAAATATTCCATCCTAGTTATTTGTCCTAGATATTTGCTGATGAATCATACGATGCTTACCCATCCGGAACACCTGGTCATATTCTCCTTGAATTTTTTCAAGGGTCTCTATGTAAATCTTACTTTAGTTCATATTTCCCACTAGAGTCATCGTTATTGAGTTAGAATTCTTGTTTCATTGACACATTGGTACTCTCTTGTTGTTATTTATTCTCCTTGAACCTTTGCAAGGGTCTCTATGTAAATCTTACTTTTGTTCATATTTCCCCCTAGAGTCATCGTTATTGAGTTAGAATTCTTGTTTCATTGACACATTGGTACTCTCTTGTTGTTATTTATTCTCCTTGAACCTTTGCAAGGGTCTCTATGCAAATCTTACTTTTGTTCATATTTCCCACTAGAGTCATCGTTATTGAGTTAGAATTCTGGTTTTATTGACACATTGGTACTCTCTTGTTGTTATTTATTATCTTGAAAAAAAAATCTGTTACGGAGTGGCACTGTCTAGTATATGAATATTTAACTAATCATTGATTTTTAACCAACAAGTATTCTTATTTTTTCAAACTTTATAATCAAGAACTCTTACGTGCTTTCCCTTCTGTTTCAACGGTTGATTATACCAGTTTTGGGATTATATCGTCATTGTCCTTAGCGTCACTGATGAGTCTTATTAGGACGAAATAGTTTTATGATGTAGTATTAATCATTTTTGGCATATTGTATCTATTACTAAATCGCGTAGGTGTTGTCACGTGTGTGGTCACGAGCACGGTCCTTACTTTCATATTTCGAGTAGGAATCATGTGACATAAATTCATCTTCGTTCGACAAAAAAATAATAACTAAAATCAAAGAACTAAATAAATAAACAAGTTGATGTGGTGTTTATTGTTCGATATTATATTCACATATCACAGCTGTCGACCTCGTCACGTAGTGCGTCACTACTACACTGAGAAAGACGGAAATATGCAAATAAGAAAATATAATTAATGTTTTCACTATATATTTACACTTATACTCTCATCACGGCTGTGCTAATTAGCCTTTTCCTGTGTCTATGAAATGCGGTATCATAGACATTTATGCAAATACGAGACAGCGTATATCGTGTCCTACAGTTAATAAGTATTGTTCGTTATATTACAATGTAACTTTGTCCTGCGTGACAAGTAGGCCGATCATACCATCTGTTCTGTCTTAATTGTATACTATATATTTTTTTGTTCGGTGTGAAACACTGTAAAAAGGGTAACTCCTGGTTGTGTTCACGATGTGTTCCTTTAAACTGTTTGCGGTGTCGACATTTCCGCGTTGACTTTGCACGACTGGATCGCAATTCCACAACAACCTGAAAACACAACAACGACCAACACATACATAGCACAAGCACACACAAAGAATAAATATGGCGATAGGAAAAGTACAAAATGTAAAATATCTTTTATCGAAAACTCTTTGACAGAAACCCTTGGCGCTAACATTTAATGACCAACAGATACTTATATGCATACAAGCGTGTTATATGGAGCCTAAACTCATGTACAGTAAACGTGGAAGGTTGGTTTGTATTAAGATAAATAATGTTAACGAGAGTGAAAGTAAGCTGACGACTTACAAATATTCAGTTACAATGTCGATAACACCCTGAGATGTACATTTGTATTTTCAGTTCAGTTATTTATTTGTTAAAGTTTTACCGTTTATCGCAATTACAGATAAGCGGATAAAGACACTCACACTAACTCGCACACACCAACATCATCATCATCATCATCATCATCACCATCACCCACTCTTTTTTTTTGATACGCACATGTAACGTATAATGTCAATTTATTCTATCGGAGGAGTATGTAAGAAACAACTCAATTCCATTCTACATATCAGGAATATGACAATTATAAAGAGTTTTCTCCTCTCTGAACTGTATACTCCAGTATCACCAATGCTATCATGTGTTACTTGATCTGCATGTAAAATGCATTGCCTGTCCTAAACTGGTAAGATTGTTACATGAAGTACAGCATATATCTGTTACACCCGATCTGTATATACTTTTAGGAGAGGTCTGTCTCACCTAAATATAACATGCATATTAGTTGCAACGTTAAGTCTTTTCAAACTAAACAGAATACTGCAAATGTGTATTTTTGCGGGGTTTTACGTTTCGATATTTTAACGTAATCTGATTTTTAAGCGAAAAATGCAAACCACGAAATTAGCAACAGTCGTATCCCTCCTTAAGTTTGTACACTGTGTCTTTGCAACAATGATCGGTAATGACCTAAATATAACATGCATATTAGTTGCAACGTTAAGTCTTTTCAAACTAAACAGAATACTGCAAATGTGTATTTTTGCGGGGTTTTACGTTTCGATATTTTAACGTAATCTGATTTTTAAGCGAAAAATGCAAACCACGAAATTAGCAACAGTCGTATCCCTCCTTAAGTTTGTACACTGTGTCTTTGCAACAATGATCGGTAATGACTATCCGCGAAAATAAGGACCACGAAAAACTGAAATATTAGTTACTATGTAAGTCTATCCTGTTTGAGGTAAAGATCAATTTCGTTATTGTCTGACCTATCATAGATTTTATTCTATTTGTAACAATGTTATTCAATTCGATATAAACTTTAATGACAATTTCAGACTATCCCAGCTGAATAGTATATAAGTTACAACGTAAGTCTTATCTTAGACAAATATCAAGAATCATGCTAGACTGTCAGATCTGACGAACATGTCTCATCCTAACAGTTGACTGATGTGTACAACATAATTAATTCTAAAGGAAGTGTTAAAAGGCATATACGTTCCTTTATATTAAAATGTATCGCTCAATACAATAACCGCATTACATAATACCTCATCAATCTATTCCTAAACTATCAAAATCGTATACCAACCCTTTATTATAAGTGTATTATTAAATATGTGAATTGAAATCAAAGAACATGTCAATGAATGTGCACTGAAAAACATCACCTACTCAATCCCGGTCTTGGTGACTCAGTACACGGAAATTGATAATGACTGACAAGAAAATATACAGATTACTGTGTATCACTCTATTTGCGAGGGGGTTGAATTTTCGCATTAATTTGCATTGACTTTTTCGCAAAATGAAATGTGTTGTGAATATTATTTACAGCGATACTAACTTGTATCTGAATGAGCCTCCTCGTAATCCCGCATTTACGTCACTTCAGTGGTTTTGTATCAAAAACGATTGCAGCGTCAGCTAAAGGGACGCCACTCAACGACAACTCACCGCCATCACAACACAAACATCAATAAAACATCAAATCAACGATTGATTTCAATATGAATGTCAATTGAAAACATTTTAATGTTTAAGTTTAAACTTTAACATGTCCGTGTGATGATATGTCAACAACCCGATATCGAGACGTAACTGGGACTACGTATGTCATGAACCTAAATTAGATGCTTCACGTTTGTTTTCTTTGTTTGTTTTATATGTTTGTTTTATATGTTTGATTTATATGTTTGTTTTGGGTTTAACATACTCGCAATAGCAACGGTTATAGCAGTGCCTAGGGAGACATCGCCTGAAACAGAATGAAGACAGAAATAAGAATAAAGAAAAGAAAGGAAACGAAACAGATTTCAAGCGTTGCAATGAGGGCTGCAGATCAATTTTCTTCCATGTCTCCTTCGAAGTAAATCCAAGATGCTGCAGAGGGCCCACATACGTCGCCTCTTATGCTATACCTGCAGTGGCGTACATCAGGCCTATTATTGATTTCTTCAATATCCCCTAAAAAGGAGACACGGAGATAGTCCTGCTATATCCCACTGCATGATCGTAAGAGGCGACTTAACCACCCCACCCCATCCCCCCACCAACCCCCTCCCAACCACCACTGGCATAAGACCAGAAGATTTAGGGTTGTACATATATATATAAAGCGTATGCTGGCAGATGTCTTGTGTACCTGCCTCACGTTACATCGCGTGTAAACGCTAGTACAAGTAGGTCGTTAGCATATCTGCTGTTGAGCATGCGACGTTCTATTGGATAAATCAGTTTTACTAAGGAAGTGCACTAACTATGTGAAAACACAGGGGTTATTTTTGTAAAATATCAAGATACACAAACAATTCATCAATGCGGGAGCACGTGAGAACGGCATACCATGCAATAACCTTTGGTTACTTGCTTTTAATTTACATGTGTGTATAAATCGCAGCATTCTGAACAATAACCTGAACTTGGTAAACAAGCGAATTAAGTAAAACATCAATGGCATGCAAAGTTCTTGTACTTGTAGAATTCCGTTCTAACTCAGATGTAAAATCAAGTTGATGAAACGATGTTTACATCATTATTTTACTTGAATCCCTTCTCTGAATGTGTATCCCTTTGCAAAAACAATCTGGAACTGTCATCTCTGTCCGTAATTGAGAAAATAAATCGAGAATTACACTGCAGAGAACGTGGAGTTTTTCGACACAAGGGATCCAATATCAACATGATTTAAGAGAAGGATAGCTTAAACTCCCGTGGAATTATATAAAGCCACGAGCTAAACAGGTTCTTTTTATTCATAATGACTTATACAAATGATAAACAGTCTCATTGTGAGCTCTTCCTGTTTTATAAATGTCGTTTAAATAATGTTCCAGCAGTATATTTATAGAGAGAGAGAGTGCATACATCATTTGAATAACACACACATTATAAATTCATAAACACTTATAATTTTCACAATCACCTCGCACAAAAAAAACGTGATATCACCATGTTTGCACATTAAAGCAGCCATCTTTGTGTACAAAAATACGCCCTCGCGATATAATCCCGATATGAAAAAGGGATTCCAGTGGCTTTTTCTCGTGTCCAGAAAATGTTTCTCTGATAAAAACCGTCCATCAGGATGAAACTTAGCGTGAAATGTAAGATACTTACGATGTAAAACAAGATACGGGATATACATTTGTAGATTTAAATATGAAACATGAACTCTACCCAATAACTTCATGGAAACAATAAATATGAAAAGAAATGTTAACATAAATTTAAATAGTGTTTGTTATCCCCTTTACGTGTAATAAGCAGACATGATAAACTTATTATTGATTAAAAGTATTAGTGCGATTTGTGCCACCTTGTATCTACATCAATATAACTAGTATTTAAGGATTGAACGATGTTGTGTTTAGGTTTTTGGTGTTCAAACCTCAATGGGTATTGAGACAAATTTAATGAACTACTCATTGCAGTTTATACCACACATGTCTCAACATAACAGGATCCGATCCTTTTATCTATGTGCAGTGATTTATTTGATATTTGTGTGTTACTTATAATATCTAAAACATCGGACTTGTGCAAGTCTATGCAACCCAAGATGCCAACGTCATGTGACGTCATCACTCACTTTGTGGTGTCGTTCTGGTAAGAGAAATAGCTGTTTTGTATTGATCACTATGTTTAAACAACATAACACATAAATGCCTGGTTATTTAATCTGAAACTTGTGAAATGTGAAATGAAAACGGTGTATAAATGGAACTTCTTCTTGCAATTATATATATAATTATTTGCTGACGTATTCATACGTACCCCAACAGGAAAATTTATAACAAAAATTAACCTCAATACCCTTTGGTAGGTATATTGGTCCGTACAGTAATAATAGAAATATAACGCTATACGTCATAAACGTAAAACAACTGACTGCATCGCATGTAAAGGGAGACAAATCAGACAGCGTAAACGTACACACCGGGACAAAACTTAGTCAAGTGATATAATAGGACTGAGGTCACAATTAAATGACTCCGGGTTGAGTACCAACGAATTAAGTCCCTGACAAGTATAGGTATTTTAGTAAAAATATACTATGCCTCTTAGAACTTGGTATTTGTGTAAAAGTTTGGTGTTGAAATTCTCTAAAGATAATTAGCTAACATATTTTTTGTCAATTGTTTATATTGTGCATGTATGTTTTGGTGCAGGTTGCTGTGTGAAGAGTCCTGTGTTTACCTCTACCCTTGACCCGGAAGTTTATATTTGACATCGGTGACACATGCAGACGATTATCTCAAGAAAAAGGCCAACATGCTATGTTGAAATTTTAATATTTTACTCCCAAGATATTGCTCTTGACCAGGTTTGATGGAAAGTTGGCTATCAAATATTGGGTTCTTTATATAAGGTATTTAATGCGTTGTAGAAGGGAGAGAACTCACGAATTTCTTCTTGCATGATTATGACTTGTATTATCTCCCTTGGTGGAAACTAAAGAAGGAGGGGAGAAGAGAGAAAACAAGGAATAAAGATGGAGGCAGTAAAGTGTTGACAGAGGAATTTTGTTGTTGTTTTATATTTAAGCTTCATAAACCTCTCACAAGCAGAGCAAAGATGGCGGAAAATCTAAATGTCGGCGTCAGTTTACTCATATTCACCGCGTGGTTTTCATGTTCATAGTGATTGGTACTTCGACATGATGTCTGACACCATAATCCACAACCCCGTGTAGTGTCGGTTGTCCGAGCGACCAGCCTATGCCTCCGTAGACGACGACAAAGAATAAATGACGCTAGGCTTAAGCAGATTAGATGATTTTTATTTGCTGTGCATTAGCTACATGCAACTCAGGATGTAAGACCATATATAGCATAGGGGAAGCTTGTAACTCAGATGACACGTCAGATTGAGATATAAGTTATACAAAGTATTGGAATATATATGCCAATGTAGTGGGAAGAACATGTGCGCAGAGGATGTTGTTGATAAGAAAATCATAAAAAAATGACGTGCTTAATAACAGTTTAGACAACTGCACTTTGCATTTATTTATTCGTCATTATTATTTGTGCTATCCAGACATTTACTATACACAGAGAGTGTTATACTTAAACGAGTTTATGTTTCATTATCATTAACATCATTATCGCCATCAGCAGCGGTAGTGACGTCATACTCATCATCATCATCATCATCATCATCATCATCATCATCATCGATGATGATGATCATCATCATCATGACTATATATTCGATTAAATTTGGGTTCTCCCTTTATAAGTCGAATCACCGTCACTTCCAAAACGTCGAATTGTTATAACTATACATTGTCTAACCGTTTTCCGATCATGTTCTGTCACAATTCAATAGTCCATCGTTGTTAATTCCAAAGCTTTCCCCAGTGAAAAACTACTTATCATATCGAAAACGTCACTAAAACAAACCCGTAAATCGATGAAACTATGGTTGAAGGTGAACAAAAGAAAAACTGACATGGATACCATTGAATTTATATATTATACGTATGTGATGCTTCTCGTATGTCTAGTGATATGTTAAAGTCAATTGGCCTGGAAACCATATATATAATGTACTGGGAGATGGCAATATTAGCCAGAGCATATCTATGGTTTAGCCTTCGTAATTTAGAAGAATACGATGTTTTCTATTTGTGTGTGTGTGTGTGTGTGTGTGTGTGGGTTAGTGTGTGTGTGTGCATACGCTTCTCTGGTCATTTGTCTGATGAAGGTAACAGTGTTCACTTGTACTAGTCATCGAAAAATCGCATAGAAAATTGTACTGGCTATGGGAAAAGAACGTTTCATAATAATGAAAGTATGATGATTTCATTGCAGGTAGAGGAGGATCTGTTTACTATTTACGATAGCTTGATTAAATTTCGAACATGCTACTAAGGTTCAGAGACCTGGTCTGGAAATTTCTTATAGGGTGCCCACAATTTAAATGTCAACACTCAACAACTGTGTAAAACAGTTAACTTTCTCTGTCAATATTTAAAAGAAAAATGCATTGCTATGTTTTTGTAGATAGGTAAATCTATATGATAAGCAAAGAGTTAAAAGTAGCATTCATTTGACTGTGGTACTAACTAGACATATATTCTGACAACTTCTCATTGAGTATGAATTTGATCTGCCCTTTAATTAAAGCAGTATTAAACACCGACTCAGCTGTGACATACGAACTGTATGACCAGATCAGATGCTATTGACAATGAACTGGACTCTTAGGAATGGTCCTAGAGATCGTGTGGAGGCTGGCGGTGAGATATATATGAACCACCCAGATGGCCGTGGGATTTGACGTTGTGATATTATATTTTCATCATTATTTTTAATCCGAGATGTTCTTACAACCATTAACCTCTATCATGAGTATGCCTATTTCGACATGACCTAATACGTGTATTATCACTTATATCTTAGCATTATATCACTTATACCTAATATCCCCATTCTTCCTATTCTTCATCATTGACTAAAATGTACAATGTGATTTGTAGTATCCTGTAAGTTACCATACAAAGGATTTTGTACCATACACCGTTGCACCATTGCACCGTTGTATGATATTACCTTTCAGTGTAGCGGCTGGTATGGGCAGCTTTCAAGCATTTGTAATGTTCTTCATTTTGCCCTCTTGTAATCATAAATACCATTATAGTTCACGAAAATGTGGATAAGTACACATGCAACGAAACATTTAAGTCATGACACATGACTTGAAACATGTACATGCAATGTAAATTTTACATTTCCATATACGTGTATGCGTAATCGTAAGTTGACAAAGCGTGCAAACAACAAGTCTCCGAAAAAGATACAATGTTGTACACTGCTTTTGATTACAAGGACGACACCGACCTCAAACGTTCTATCAACCAATCGACGAGCCAGATATAGTGCGCGACACACCGTTCGGTTAGTAGGCGTGTTATTTTTGAACACGACTTGTTGACGCCGTAACGATTTTGATTGTAACGATATACTTTGATTGACTGTATTACGTGTAAAGGGAAATAATTCAAGCATATAACAGAAGAGTAAATGGCCCCTGTCCCACTGCAATGAAGGTTTTGTTGTATATTTTAGATGTAACTATAGCACGTGTACAGTAAGGCCAGTACACTTCCGCTTACCAGGTAGCTCATTCGCTTCGAGTGATAATAAAACAATCTGAAGTCAAGGATTCGAATCTCGTTCTTGCCCCGATATATTTTACACTCAGAACTTTGTTGCTATTTTTCTGTTTAGTTTTTCTTTATTATTTTATTAAGTTCTGCTATGGTTTGATTTTAAGAAATGTTTTAGACATAGTCATGCAATAAAAACAGCTACACATGCGTAATTACAGCTGTTGAGAGTGGTACTGGAATCATTAGCATAAAACTAAGAATCCGGAACTCACCTTAGACAAGTCGGCAGTAAATAAAACACGTCAGATTAAAAATAATCTAAAAAGTGTGGAAACAAAAAAGAATCCAATCAGACGAAAATATTCTCAATCACATCTTGAAACTCTAGGCCTAAATGAGAAACAGAGACTTTATCATTTATATTTATATTTGGTAGCACTTAGAAAGTCTTAAAAAGTCAGTTATCTCCTTTCATCGATCTCGTTCTCATTTAACTTTTCCCTGTGAACATTACTTGAGTTACATCTAAATTACTTTCTTATCATCAGAACAGGCAACGTCGTGTTTCTTATATAATAAATTGATTATTCAGAAGAAAATTTCCTAGATGTTGACTTCTGATTTTCACATGCCAGCTTTACAATGTAAATCTATCATTTGAAGATGTGATTTAGCGACACAGGTGATGTAGAAGACAAGTTGTCACAGTTTTCATGGCGAGCATTATGCAAGGAATTTAACAAGTCATAAAAACATTACATAACCGCATTAATATTATTCCTTATAATTTTATGCAGAAACAATAATGGATATACTACAAAAATCGCTCTTATTGGTAAATGAAGCTGACTTATAGTACATTTTAAGCTAACTATTGCTAGAAAATGACAGAAGGGAAATCAAACTTAGCATTTGGCTTGAAAGACATAATTGGTTTACGATTACTATGAGACGTTTACATTGACAGCCCCGAACAGTATCCTTTGAAGTATAACTTGAACATTCTTTTTTATAATTGCAAAATAAAATCATGTACTTTCACGGAAGTTGTGATAGAATCGCTGCAATGATTATAGCAATATATAGACAATTTCGGCCGTCCTCAACTATTCTACTTGGTCATCTTGATCACATATTTTATTCATCAGTATATTGCATTATATTTTACATGTGGGGTTTGTACAAGTCTATTGTCGAACGGATTTAAAACTCCCACTTGCAAAAACATATAGCGTTGTGGTGTCATTCGTCGGTAAATATTAGGCGTCTATAAATAGATGCAGTGTTTTTCCTCAATGAGTGCCTGGTTGTTTGGTTGTTAATTAAAATCCTTGAAAGTATCGTGATATTTTTTGTATACCAGGAAAGATAAACCATGGCATCGTGTCTCGGGTCTTTACCAGCGCGAGTGTATTAATATATATATATCCTGGAGTGTCTATAATCAATACAATACACTCTATAGCGATCACGACCTGGGAGCAGGGTGTCCTTTATTTACCATATCTACCAGCCAGCCATGGAGAGTCCGGACCCTGGTATCGTGGACTGCTGTGGGACGAGTGACACACTGAAATGTTTTTACTGTGGAAACAATGGCAACCGATCTTATGGTACAGTATAGAGACTTTGTAGGCTGGTTGGTTGGTTTACGCGTTTATCGCCTACATGACTCCACCATACGGGCTTCCTCTCACTGTAGACTTTGTATAAAGGTCACTATTTAAATACACGTTCAACTGCCTCTAATTCAGGTACAGTACTGCCAACCAGGTTATTTACAAACCACTTTCACCAGACCTTTTATAAGGGGTATATTCAACTAGCACACATATATATGCATAAGTATATAGTGTACGGATTTGGTAGGGTGCACATGGCGTAAACGAACAATGCAATGTACAATTATTATTAAATACAAACATGAAATATTGCACGCATATTTACATTTATTGATTAGATATATAACAATTTCAACATTTATATAGAATTGTTAAATACAGTATTGTAACTTTTGACAAGCCGTAGATGTGTGCATTATTTTCAATTTTGTATTAAGAATATGGATATTGAAATGTTTTATATACTTGTAACGGTATAGACAGTGTACGTGTATATATAAACTTGACTTCGGATGCTAATTTATTGAAATGATTCATATATCTTCCGTTGTAACATATGGTTGTATACGTCTCTGGTTTAAAGTATACATTAGCTCCACACCAGTGCCAAGTCAAACAGTATTTTATCAAATAAACAAACAGGTCTATTGTAAACGAATATTATTTCAGAAGAACAGGAACAAAAAGTAAGAACTTAGATTAAGGAGGCACGGTAGTCTGGTGGCAGACGCCGGCCTCGTGACCGAAGAGTTGTACACCAACAAGTAATATACAAACTAACAATCTCATCCCGGCAGACATCAGAACACGTCAAGGACACGACCTTAGTTACAGACACACTACACATCCAACGACACATACAGACACTCGTTCTTTCCATACACCATACAATAATCCAATCAGAAACACGAGCAGAATTCAGGACATGCACCACATATAACATAATCGAACATATACAAAACCTACAACATAACTAACACTTACTGCTTTTAACCTGTTTATATTTACATTTGCATGGCATTGTCACTATATAGCCTCTTCGAAAGCTGTGTCGTTGATGGGACTTTAATTACCACGCATCACGAGACACAATTCTTAGCGTAACTGACCGGAACTACAATATCCAATATAAATAAACATGACGGCTGCTGAAATATCGCTGGGCATTGTGAGATTTGACGATGTCATTGTAAAATGTGCAAAATAAAAAATAAAATAAAAAAACCTTTTATTACAACGAAAACAAGACCAAGGTCTGCAATATCGTACAAAATGCACATCGTTTGAAATCACCAATGCCGGCAATGGAAATAATTTTAACGCTCATGCAATTTATCAGATATATCGTCTGTTACACTGCACTGATCAACAGGGAATCGTTACGAATGTCTGAAATACACATATTCTATAGACCTACTGATACGAGTCACAGCACACATAAACATTTTAGACATTTGTAACGAACCTGTTCTCCGTCGCAAGATCCCTCACTTCAAACGCTATCAGTTTCACCCGTCTCGCATCCACGGTTCCTCAGTTTCTGACGACATGTCAAATAACGACGCTGTTATGGAATCTACCGACTGTTGTCAGGTTCCCATACAATCAAGAAATACATTAACGCCTGGATTCTTCGCCAAATGAGCAAAGAGAAAAGTTCGAATTAACTTCCAAAATTACTCCCTCGTGAAGGGCAAGGTCGTATTTACGGTGTTCACTGTATTTGTCCATGCGCGAAATATGTTCCGGGGAAAAATCGAAACAATTTCAAATCTAACTTTCAGCTCAGAGTTCTATTGATAAACTTAAATCACCCTATATACATATCATACGCAATTGTATTGATACTAAATTGTGGAATAAAATTGAAGTGTTTGTTAAAATTTAAAAGTATTACTTTGTTTGCCAATTAGCACGCGACAATACGCTGTTCAAACTATTGAACGAAAATGTGTGGACTGTCGATAAGGCGGGCATTTCTTATTCTAAATATAAATTATAAGTTAAAAAAGGACATAAAAGGCAGAGAAAACGTAAATATAAGTATTGAACTGTTTTTGTATGGTATTTATGATCTATTTGAATGACACAGCTTTGCAAGCAAACAAATCATAATGCGCTCTAATTATCCTATAGCAAATATTAAAAATATAATAAAACATCACTGTACATAACAACGCAATACAGCACAAGACCAAAACTTCCGTAAACGTCAATATTGACGTAGGAAGGCATAGAGATGAAGATGAAGATGCAATGTTTTTTCCTGCAGAGGTGCCTGGTTGTTTTGGTTGTTAATTAAATTCCTCAAAAAGTAATGTAAAGTTTTTTCGTATATCAGGAACGATAAACCATGAGGTCGTTGCGGGACTGTGTATAAATACATATTTCCTGGAGTGTCTACAATCAATACAATACACGCTATAGCGATAACGACCTGGGAGCAGGGTGTCCTTTATTTACCCTATCAACCATCCAGTCATGGAGAGTCCGGACCCCGGTATCGTGGACTACTGTGGGACGAGTGACACACTGAAATGTTTTTACTGTGAAAACAATGGCAACCGATCTTGTGGTACAGTATACAGACTTTGTAGGCTGGTTGGTTGGTTTAGTCTTTGTATAAAGGTCTCGATTCAAATACACGTTCAACTGCCTCTCATTCAGGTATAGTACTGCCAACCAGGTTATTTACAAACCACTTTCACCAGACCTTTTATAAGGGGTATATTCAACTAGCATACATATATACGCATAAGTATATAGTGTACGGATTTGGTAGGGTGCACATGGCGTAAACGAACAATGCAATGTTCAATTATTATCAAATACAAACATGAAATATTGCACGCATATTTACATTTATTGATTAGATTTATAACAATTTTAACATTTATATACAATTGTTGAATACAGTATTGTAACTTTTCACAAGCCGTAGATGTGTGCATTATTTTCAATTTTGTATCAAGAATATGGATATTAAAATGTTTTATATACTTGTAACGGTATAGACAGTGTACGTGTATATATAAACTTGACTTCGGATGCTAATTTATTGAAATGATTCATATATCTTCCGTTGTAACATATGGTTGTATACGGCTCTGGTACAAAATAAACATTTGGTCCATACAAGTGCCAGGTCAAACAGTAGTTATATACATTTGTAAACATATGATTTCAGAAGGACAGGAAGAAAAAGTAAGAACTTGCCCGACCACGTTGAATTTCCCCGGGTACTCCGGTTTCCTTAAGCATTAATACCCCATCCGAGCTAACAAGAGTGATTTATATAAGTTGGAATAGCCTGATTTATAACTGTTGCAAAATAAATAGTTTTTTTTTTGTTATTTCAAATATCATGTGAAATCAGCCATGGCATTTCTGATAATGATATCGTTGTAAACGTGCTACCGGTGATTTGGTTGCGAAAATATTACGGTTTTATACGTAGACCAGAAACAGTTCCAAACGAGAAATTACGGGGAGGTACATATGAAATATACATCAATTTAGATTTTCAAAGAATATCTATATTATTTGATCTTTGTGATGCCAGCTGCAGACGCCGCAAAAGTTTCTGAAAGTCACTTCAGAATTAAAGATGTTTGTGTCGATAATCATAGCACACGGAAATGTTGCTACGGGGGAGAAAACGAAAACACTCCTATATCTAATCTTGGAAATTTGAGCCCCACCCAATGAAATACTTGAACGTGAAGTTAAAATATATCAACCTTTTATGAAAGATGTAAACTTAAGGAAACTTACTTTATTGAAATCGAAATATTGTAGATATTTAATGTCGCATGCATGCATGTTAAAATACGTGTCCTATTTCGTTTTTTATTCAGTAAATTCAGCAAAACCTACCTGTAACGTATATAGACAATCTCGGGTAAGTTACTCTTTACATTCCTTTGCTTTGAAAAATATCACAACAATCAGATAGGCAAAGTGTACGTGTCTTGTGTTTATTTTTTTCGATGTGAAAATAATGTTGCCTTTTGATTTCAGGAATGTGGTCCGATTCATTAAACGTTCAAGATTATCAAGACTTGATTGACAGGGGGTGGAGAAGGTAACTAATTAAAAACTTAATTACCGTTATTTTTTAATTACATGCTCGTGTATGTTGTAAGTCACAATTGATTAAAAATATCCTTATATTTATTTTTCCTTATCTGAGAGTTTGCACAAACTGATAATGTACTATCTCCATATTCACGATCATAAGCAGAAACATATCCAACAGTATTTTATACTTCTTACACAATTTTACTGCATTCGGCGAGACGTCACAAGAAAAATACAATCAAATCAGCAGAATGTCGCTTCTAAAAAAAAAAAATCTATTAATGACTTTATCATGAACGGTACGACGTAAACGACGTTTGAATTGGTCATTTTCAACAGTCGAGGGTAATACTGTATATCTTTATTCCATTTATAAAAAATAAAAAAAGTATATTTTGTTCGGGACGAATCGGAAAGTATGGTATAGTGATGAAAATATGCGAGGTTCCGTTTTTATGTTTTTACAATTAAAACCTCGAATATTGTGAGAAATTAAGTTGGTTTGGTGAGGGACGGTTTTTCGAAAGGAGTTAAGGGGACGTAACTCACGATATATGGTAAACCTAGCTAGATATAAAGCGTATTACTGGTAAAGCACGTATGAACTAATCGCTTGGTTTAGCCCCAAATATTTAAAGAAGTTTATCTTCAATTGAATTTAATTGTTTAACGAAAAATTAATATTTTAACGTCAATACGTGTGAGAGGCATTTTATAGTTAAATTTGATTAAAATCAGTTCTGTTTTCTCTTACCTCATTCGCCATTCTGGCAGTTTCTCCCTAGGTATCCCTGTTTAGTTTGGGGTCAATCATGTTACCGGTCGAGATGTCCTTATATGCGATGGCGTGGCACCGGCATCTATGAACACCGTCTTCATGTGACCTAATATGTTAAGATAACGCAAAAGCAAACCCAATTTAATTACATGTACGACCATGCACGTGAAACAAATATAAAACTAGCATTAATTTATTTATATTATAATCGCATTGCTGAATCATTGATGTGCAGACAAGGAAAGTACCTTCATAAGCCAACAATGAACCAGACGTGCTGCCCACAGTACACCATCAGAATGGAGGCATTGAACTTCAAGTTGAGCAAATCACACAAAAAAGTACTGAAGCAGGTGAACAAGTTCCTTATACAAGGTATCAGGAAAGGGGAGACTGTCAAATCCTCTAGGGGGAAACCTGATCGGGAAGTACGCGGAACAAGAGGCACTATCAAAGACAGCAGGTCTGAGTCTACGCCTGATCCAGCATCAAAACTTCATCCCAGACCAGGTAGAGTAAACTTTTTATAGATCAGTGACTTTGTTTCTGAACAGTATTTATATTATCAAGGAAATCTTTTTTATATATCATTAGATGGTCAATTTGTGTAAGTTTTATTTTGTGAGAACAATTACTGCATCCAGAGAACGGCGACGTTTTTAGTGAGAACAATTATCTCAACAAGAGAGAGTTACTTGCTCGTACTCGTTTCCTCTGAGTAGCATTTAAAGATGTTTCGATGTAAATATACGCAATGACTTTCATTTTGACGGCATATATGGTAATATGAGTGCAAAATAAATTCTTATCAAATCCTTATATTATATACCGTAATGATCAGTTCAGAAGGGACAGAAATATTTCATTGTATAGCCAGTTTACTATTGGAGGAAAATCAAATCTCCTAAATAACGGACATCTATATGACAAGGGAGTCGAACCACAGAAAAAACTAATAGATACAGTTATTTCATGTGATTGTTAGGTTTTTGTATTAGCCAATGCAATTAAGATTTTACGCAGCGAGTTCAGTTTGTACCCAATGTGGGAAAAACAGAATATGAACACAATGCTAGATTTACGGTTCAATGTCGAATAACTTCTAGTCGTTATTAATCCGTAATGTTACCTGTCAAGATGAATTCGAGGACTTGTTTTCTTCTACATATTTAATACAAAATACTGTATCGTATGTGTTCATGGACCTTCAAAATGACATGACTGATTTAACTCAGGGCAAGGAGCTGACCCCACCAAGCCTGCTATGAGGAAGGCGAAAGACATTCGTTTAGAGAGGAAGAAATTACGAGAACTGCGAAAACTACGGAGTATGGCAGAGGATGAATCTACGTCTTCAAAGGGGTCGACGGGGAGCCTCGAGCGCGAGAGAAGTACCATGAGTACGACCAGTAATTGTAGTACGGTAATATTCCATGTTTATTTGCATACATACTTAGTGTGAAGATTGAAAAAGAGAAATGAAAAATTAAATGTGTAGTAGAAAATGATGATGGATCCACGTGCCAAACCATGTACAGTTGTGGGATCACACAACGTTACACGATGTGCGGTGTGCGCACGATGTGTGAACGGTGTGTAAACGGTGTGCACGATGTGCGAATGATAAAAAGTTGGACGATCATTGCTTGCGCACATCTGTGCGCACGATGGACGAACGTTGTGCGATAACAATCGTGGTTGGTGTAAATTGAGGAATGCCTTAACAATATATACGGTTCCGTGTTTAAACATATACACTTGATTTCTACGTATTTTTCTATATTCTAGCTACATCTATAAGCTCATTTTTCTGTCTATACATTCTTATATTCATAAATTGTGTTTTCGGTGTTTTTAATCAACCTTGTATGACACATGTACGTTTACAACACAGTAATGGTACGTGTTATACAGTTAAACCAGGCCACAGGCCAGGTAAAACTCCGGTCACTCATCAAATTTTTATTTACCTGTTCTGTTACCTTGGAGCCAAACCTATTATTGACAGCCTAACGGTCGCTGTAATACTGTGTAGTACACATTGTAAAATTTTACATAATCTTGATTATTGTGATGAGAAATTACAGATTTGTACAAAGTGTACATTATTGCATACGTTCCTTCCGTATTTTTGTCATTCCGTAATATTGATCTACAAATTGTAACAAATCGCACAGTTGTGGGGAGAGAAGCGCACAACGGGGCGAACGATTGTTAAGTCGCACAGTTGTGCGCACCATGTGTGGACGATGTGCGGACGGTGTGTGAACGATGTATACACGGTGTGCGCACGCTATTTTTGGTGCGTTGTGCGGTCACACTACAACAACTACGTACATGTACACGTTTTTGACAGTGATTTTTCAAGCATGACTTTGGCTTTAATAAACCACTTCAGAAAGAAAACCTATAACTTGCGGGATTTACATGGAAAGTGACAACCACGAAATAAACAAATTATAATCGACAGTATAACTCATTTTAGATGTAACACGACATTTGATTGGTCAATCAAAACAATTTGCGACAGTATAACCATGAAATATACCGTCCGCAAATTTATCATTTGCATATGAAGCCCGGATGGCGATTGTTAATGACGTCAATGACCACGAACAATAGAGTGACCCCGAAAGATCAGATGATTCCGCGTCTCTTTGAATATTCCTGATGTCACCAATCCACGGCAGTTTCAGAAAATACTAAAAAATGTCTTAAAATCGCCGTTTTGTTTGATAGTATTGGCTGATTTGAATTAGAATGGGGATAACCCCACTGCATTTTTAAATTTGCGGGGGTGTATCAAGAGTATACTGTCGCAAATATCCGTTTTACTGGCTCCTCTCCACGTCAATTTCCGACAGTATAATCACGATATGCAGTCGCAAATTTAAAAATACAGTAGGGCTATCCTCTAAACATCGAGGCTTGACCGGTATTTGAACTCTGAACTTGAGATTATCATACTACCACTCTAACAGACTGTGCTAGCTAGTCAACGGAATAGCCCTAGCTGAACCAAAACAAAATCTAGGGTACATTAATGAATAAATGGAAAAACTACAGTGCAGTGGGAGAGGGATCTTTAAGGGAAGATTACTGTATATAGGAAAAACACAGTGGATCGGGAGAGGGATCCTTAAGGATGCATTACTGTATATATGGAAAACACAGTGAAGTGGGAGAGGGATCCTTAAGGTAACATTACTGTATATAGGAAAAACACAGTGAAATGGGGGAGTGATCATTAAGGGTAGATATTGTGTAAAGAAAAACACAGTGAATTAGGAGAGGGATCGTTAAGGATGCATAACTGTATATAGGAAAAACACAGTGAAGTCGGAGAGGGATCATTAAGGGTAGATATTGTGTAAAGAAAAACACAGTGAATCAGGAGAGGGATGGTTAAGGATGCATAACTGTATATAGGAAAAACACAGTGAAGTCGGAGAGGGATCATTAAGGTAACATTACTGTATATACGAAAAACACAGTGAAGTCTGAGAGGGATCATTAAGTTTAGATATTGTATAAAGGAAAACACAGTGAATCAGGAGAGGGATCGTTAAGGATGCATTACTGTATATAAGAAAACACAGTGAAGTGGGAGAGGGATCCTTACGGATGCATAACTGTATATAGGAAAAACACATTGAAGTCGGCGAGGGATCATTAAGGGTAGATATTGTGTAAAGAAAAACACAGTGAAGTGGAAGAGGGACCGTTAAGGATGCATTACTGTTTATAGGAAAAGCACAGTGAAGAGGGAGATGGATCCTTTAGTAAGAATGTTGCTGTAATAAAGAGAATGGCTTTATATTGGAATCTGTACTGTATGCATTGCTGCTGCAGCCTATTCCAAATTTTCTAACATTAATATCCCCGTAAATCATTATTGTTTTGATTTTATCTAAATCGTTGTGAAGATGGAATATCAGCATTTTTTTCTTTCCAGAAGACGTTTGCAGAGTTCATTAGTGAGCCTGACAAAGCAGAGAAATGTGCTCACAAGTTGGAGGTAATTAGAAATCAGATGTAAAAATCATAAGTATATATTATGTTATCCTTTCCATACAAGACATCAAGATAGTGTTCATATCCTAAAACATTGGTTGTTTGTAAATGAATAAACGTTTGAGCATGGTTAACAATTTTAATTTTTATAAATTAACTCTGCTGTAACAAGTGCTTTATCAATACCTAATCTGTGTACTTATAGGTTCGCCTCATTATACCGTCACTTCAAGATGAGGAGTTCAGGAAAAGTGAGAGAGAGTCTGCAGAGGTGTTCAAGCAGTACCGGATGGGTATCCATAAAGACCAGCCACACGAGTGCGACAGAGACCATTGGCTCAAATTACTAGTCCATTCACCACTCAAGGTAAACTGGATGGCCACAGCTATCTCTTTTTAAGAAGTGCATGAAACGGTTCATAATATACAAACGTTAGTATTTGTCAAGTTGGAAATCAACCAGCACTCCTCTTAATTTGGAAATTCATAAGTTATTGTGTTTTACGCATATCCCCTTATATTTTAACAGCAGTTTAGACCAATTGGATTTCCAACCTTTTGGCCCCTAGCTTACCCGATTAGTCATAGAAGGACTAAACGACTGTATGTTATAGTGTGGATCATGGTTTCAATTAATTAATTTTAAAGGTCCAATCACGTGTGTGTGTGTGTGTGTGTGTTACATTAGTCTAGCAGGTCGCAACCGTCACTCGATGTACATTATATCAGGTGACAATCAACACTTAAGGTATTAGGTCACTCCCACAAATCTCTATGTCTCTATGCCAAACTCGATATATCAAGTCACAATCCTACTTAATGTGTCACGCCATCATCACTCAATGTGTCACGCCAACACCACACAATGTGTCACGCCAACACCACTCAATGTGTCACGCCATCACCACTCAATGTGTCACGTCATCACCACTCAATGTGTCACGTCATCACCACTCACTGTGTCACGCCATCACCACTCAATGTGTCACGTCATCACCACTCAATGTGTCACGTCATCACCACTCTTTGTGTCACGTCATCACCACTCATTGTGTCAATTCAAACTCATAACTCATTGTATTGTGTTTTGATGTTGCATATTCATGTAGGGGAATCGCGATGATTTATTTTTAGCTTTTCAACAATTTTATTTGTGTATGTTTAATATATAAATTGTCTGTGCTACTGGTTGTATTGTTTGAGTGATACTGCTAACTGCGTATTGGCCATATATCTGACCAATCCATATTCGCCTAGCACGAGGCATATTAGCCCGGCACGCGCCATATATATTTTCATCTTTCGATTGAATATTTGTTTCAGAAAAGTCACACCTCAAACTTATTGTGCACACTACCTATTCGTCTGCATATACTATTCTGTTCATAGTGTTTTATTTAAGGTAGAATGTGAACATAGCAATGCTCTTTTCTGATAGTTTAATGTGTCATTAAGTTTTTCCTTTGCATATATTACAAAAGGGTTACTAGTACCTTATGACCTCTATTCATCAGGTAATGAACAACAGGAAGTCTTAGGAACATCGTATACTGGCCGAGAAGAAAAAAAGTGAATTACTTTAATGCATCCATCCTCAATACTGCTAAATGTCAATGTATTTATAGTGTATTGATAACGAAAGGATAGGAATGGAGTTCAAGTAGTTCTCAAAATAAGCATCAATAAATAGTACTGTGATGGAAATATATCATTTACAGAACTGTTTGTCGGATTATAAAGTAGTTTCGACTTTACTAGTCAAAAAACTGCAATTAAACAACAACAAAATATAACAAAATGTGAGGTATTGAAAGAAAAACTCATCGCTTCCACAGGAAATGTAACTGTTAAACTAAACGATCGCGCCTCTTGCCTAAATATTTATAAAGGAATGTTCCTTGCTTGTCCTTTCAGACCGTGACTAAAAATGGTGGGCCACCAATGGGGTATGGATCCCTCCACCAACATTATATTTTAGATGGTAGAATCATTGCTGTAGGCGTCCTGGACATCCTTCCTCAAAGTCTGTCGGCCGTGTACCTGTACTACCTCCCAGAGTATAGGTTTTTGTCGATAGGAACCTATACTGCCCTCAGGTGAGTTTTACGAAGTTTTTGGATATTCGATAGTGTTTTGTGATTTGACATCTCCCGCGTTTTTCGTTTTGTTTTTTTCGATCTGATATTTTAGATTTCATGTCAGGCTGTCCAAAAAGGATTTTCTAAATACATGTTTATGAAATATATATAACGACTATGTGATAATATCTTACATTTGTTCCATCCTATTTCAGATTCATGAAACTAGTCACGGATAGTTTATGGTTAAGATGTTACACTAAATTTCAAACATGTTATATGTAAATGATAAACGTCATTCATTTGAATATGTGAGTACATGACTGGTTTATGAGTCACATGTTTTTTTGTGATTGGTTCAAAGACTTTGTAGCTAATCATATTGAATAAGGTAAATTTTAAAACACATAAACATCTTTTACTATATTCGGGACTTCAAGAATGTTGAAGGTTTCAGAAATACATGAACATGTTTGCGGATACTTACAAAATATTACTTGTTGTAAAACGTTTCCTATGTATATCAAACTGTATAATTTATGTAATTACCTCTTATTTTCTGGTTAAATATAAATAGAGTGTAAGGAGATGTACTTACATGTAATCAAGTGCATTAGCTGTTGTTTGGATATAGTTACACTGTACATAAGTTGTTAGACGCAACATATATTCCACAAACGGTTTATTGAATGCGGACATGTTTATTTCACAGGGAAATTGCCTTCATACAAGAGCTCAACAAGAAAGCCCCCGACTTTATGTACTACTACTTGGGATACTATGTACATTCCTGTCCAAAACTTACGTATAAGGTAAACGTTGATATCTGTTTGGTTGAAATATTGTTTCTCTTTTACCATCACGAATGATGACAATTTGTCACAATGTCATTAGCATCTGATCAACTTGGCCATTACTTGTTTATTGTGATAATTGGTTTCTTTTACCACTAATGAAAAAACAACTTTCTATTTTGTTGTTGTTATGATTTAGATTGTATATATGATGTACATATTCAATTTTTTTTAAACAATCAATAACACAAACGTTATATCATTATTTGTTATTTGTAATATACAAAGATCGTGACTTATCTACAAAGCGAGTTATTAAATAATCAGTATGACTTATTTCAGAGTTATTGCAACTCAATGGAATGTATTTATGACATAATACTTATATAGTTTGAGCTAATGTTACAGATTAAGTGTGAATTCTTACAGACAAATTGTGACGTGTTTTTTTTAAGTTGACATGACCTACATAGATGACTTATTACTGTGTAGCTTATTACGAAATGTGACTTATTTGTTAAGAGTGTTTGTGACTTATTACACATATGTATCACTACAATGTGTGATTCATTACAGCGAAAGTGTGACTTATTGCAAACTGTTACTTCTTTTTAAAGAATTGACATGACTTATTACAGATATTGTCCGAATTATTGAAAACCTAATTATGAGAGCTGTGTTTATCTTTTTACAGAGTAGATATTCCCCGTCATTCCTGTTATGTCCGGAGACGTACACCTGGATACCTATAGCCGACTGTCTACCTAAATTAATCGTCAGTGAATATTCCAGATTAGCAGACGAGGAAGTCGGTTTGTACTATTACTTATACATGTAAAAGTTTCTTCTTTTTCCTACTTAAACATTTGAATATTGACTATTTCACTTCACTACCTTCACCGAAATAATATTTAGGAAAAATATCTATTAATCTTCTTCATCGACAAAAGTAATGGAACATAATTTGTAACCTTTAATCAAGTTTAATAAGCCCTTTAAAATAATCAAAACAAGAAAGGGAAAAAAAGGTCATTTTTTCTATAATACGTAGTGTTAAAAATACTCCTTCATTTACAATCCTTACATTGTAGACTAAGTCACTAATTACATACGGAAGAATTTTAAAGAACGTATTGCCATTTCATTTGAAAACAGCCACCAGACAGTTTCCTTGACAATTAAAACAGTTTTAATAAAGCAATGCATCTCTTAATAATAATAAAAAAGAATAAGGTGTATTATCTCGGTGATAAAAAAGTTTAAATGGATATTGAAATAGAAAATAAGTTGTTTGTCTTGGTTTTGCTTAATACTCATAGAATCTTTATGTCTACATATTAAGACAATCCATAGACAGAACTCGCAAATGTTGTGTTCGACCACTATCATCATTTTGTTTTTGTTTGTTATCTATTGCGTGCTGATATAATGTGATTTGAAGAGGAGTGTCTCAGCAATATACGGCACTATATTTAACCATGAAATATTGATAAAAAAACTATTTTTTTAAACTTCGATAATGTATAACTCTTTAAAACATGAGAACAGAATATGAGATAGAGCACATCACATACACTATCTTAAGTTTACTTATTTTTATTTTGGTTTACAGAGGATAGTGACGTATTACAGGAGATAGGCAGTATTCCTGTACTGTTCTGTGGACAAACTATGACCTACGGATTCTACAAAACTTTGAATGCAAAAGCGCTGAGCGATATCGACGTCAAGAGATATGCTCTTTTAGTGGGAAGGAAATGTGCAATGAGGCTGTTGTTACTTACAAAAATTCATAGATATCGACGCATTTAAAAGCATTTAAAACAATGACACATTATATATTCCAGGTATCCAAGATATATATATAGAGATTGGTGATATTTAAATGGACCTTTGTTTCATAATCAATATCAACATCAATATGTCAACAATAGGCATCATTATCATCATTATCATCATCAGAGGCAGCAGCAGCAATCTTCGAGTATAGTTCTGATGAACAGTAATTACGGGTGGTGCTAAGGGCGAGTTGCGCTGTTAAAGGATCGTACTACTCATAAAAAATCAGATGCCATGCATGTATCTATTGATTATGTTCTTATTAGGAACTTTTGATCATAGTTTAGTATCATATCATATTTCTTTATACCTGTACCGAAATACAAAGCTTTCAAATCCTGCTTAGGAAACTGAAGACGTCCTGAAAATCATGTATATTTAAACATGCATATTTGCGCCTTTACCAGCTTAGTTCAATAATCTTCAATGTTATTTATACGATGCCTGAAACATTACTTATTTGTGTATACATTCACTACAAATAATATCATATGTGTTTGTAAGCGCAGTGGAGAATGTCATATCAAAATAATAGTAATGAAATAGAGAATACTGAAGTGATATTAAAACCGTAATGCGAACTCGAAACCAATGGAGCTACGACAAAGGAATGAATACATGAATAATGAGACTAGTGAACAGCTACCAGGGTCAATGTCCCCTGTGCATATTGAAATTTTATTACGTAATACTCGATCTTAGGTTTGTCATCGATATTAGTTTTGGCAGTGTTGTTTTTATTGCTGTAAGACAATTGTGTAAAACAGTTCATCAACTTTTTTTCAACGTCATTTGTAATTTGATTTCAGATATACATACGATTTCTGTTATACTTGTATGTTCAATCAAAATGTATTATACTCAATACTTGACCATCTTTCTTTAGTTTGTTGTCTGCTAGAACCTTTGTTTAGGAAACACGGTATATATTTATCCATTCAATTTCAGAGATTCTCTAGTGGATTGGAATGAAATAATGATATCTGAATATAAAATACAATGTTATGTAAACAGGTTTGAATTCAGGTAAATTTTTGCGTTTTCGACTGGAAATTAATATTTATGTACATCTATAATAAATATGTTGCACGAGTAGTTTGACGTCCATCGTCGAAACATCGGTATTATGCACTATAAGGTGCTGAGAGGCCTAACAGCCGGCTGACCGAGCTTGACCTTACTGTACGAGGCACTCAAGCAACACTGGTACATATTCCTTTTGATATCCTCCTCGCTAGAACTCAACACGGAATAGATCCCATGGTCGCACACGTAAGTTCCGGGCATATCAGAATATTACAGGTATTGTATATTTATCATAACGAGACTAAAGACCTTCGTCGTAGTCAGAATCCCGATTGTTGATAAACATATCATAAATATGAGATACAAAACGTGGGATTTGACATCATGTATAAATATATGTACATATATTTTCGATTGCCTAAATTTGCTCTCGACCTAACTACTTTGCGCAACAATACAGTATCAATTACACTTCAGGCACGATCTACATTATCAGCAAGGTTACACGTACCAATGTTTAGCTCTTTGCGTAGCCGAGGAACTTTAGCAGTCGTGATCATCACCATGTCAACTGTTTTAATTCTCTTCGCTTTTTATAGCCCAGAGATTGTAGTAATCTAGTAAAGAGAGAGAGCGTGCGCGCGCGTGTGTGTATGTGTGTGTGTGTGTGTGTGGGTGGGTGTTATCAGCATTATTAGCTTAACATGTATTTGCTGTTTTCAATAGGGATTATTTTGCTTCATTGGAGTTGTAGCAGGAGCTTTTTGTCATATTTTTGTCATCAAGCGGGAGCACGTCAGCAAGCTTCCACACCGTCAGGATAGGTTAGAGGACATTTATTGATAGTATGCCATGAAAGTTTATATGTAAAAAGTCGTATTTGTACCACGAGATGAGGTTATTGTTGTGAAAAAGTTAACAGCATACGCCTGAGACACGACTGAAAACAAGGTTCATTGTGATTTAAAATAAATATATATCAATTTATTTCCGCCGAAAATTTAAATACAGAGTTGAATATAACTGCTACATATGATTTCATGGCCTTATAAACAACTTGCCGCCAAATAAATCCAAGCGAGAGTCAAACGTGACTTCCGTATTATTTGTTCACCTTTTGACCACGTCCGTATTACTACTCATGTCGGTTCATAGTCTAATGACCCAAAACCGAGTTAACGTAGTGCACATAGTGACATTGCACCGCAAATGTAAATATATGTGTGTAACCTGCTTGTAACCAAATTGTTAACATTGTGTTTCAAGTTATGTGCGATACGCAAGGTGACACTACCAGCGAGGAAGTCAACGATTCCAAGAGGCCACGGTATATGATGTCAAACTTTGTATATACTCTGTATATGCTGTCTACATTTTGTACTCCTAAATTCCAGTCGCTAAATTCTGAAATTAAATATCAGTAGCCGAAACAGTGGCACCACTGAAAGCTCAGATAGACAGTTTTAAGTTCAAATGCACTAAACGTTCTGAGAATAACTGCGAGCTCGCAGATGAGAACTATGACTGCGTGAAGTACGAGCATCTGGTATACCTGAGCAAACATCTGAAGATCTCGCACCAGGAGAGATATAACGGTCAAGCATCCAGTCGTTAAACGCGCCACATCTTAATGAGGCTGTATGGATATCAAGTGAAGAAAAAGTAGCTCTTACAGCCATGCCGGATTGATCGTATCTAAACTACGGTAACTATTTACAACATTTGTTTGATGTTCGGGATGCTACCGTGTTTGTGTACGTGACAAAAGCCATTTCTCCTCGGGTACAGCAGTTGACCTGAACCATATGTATACATTGTGTTGTTTGAACCAAATGCACTTTGTATTTTAGGGTTGCAGGCTAATTTTACTATTTACTTTGATCATTGACACAATCAGTCGTGTCGACTAATCGGATCGCCATAACAGTGGGACAGAGTGTCAGTGAATTGAAAAGCGTTATACGTAATGCTTTTTATGCATACTATTGGAGGTCATCTGTACATTGAACATTGATTACAAATAAACTACACTACAGTAGTTGTCGATGCAACATCATTAAAGAGTGCATCTAGTGATTTTTGATATTCAAGTGAAATGATAGGCATGGAAATGCTGAACACAATAAAACACATTTTACCGGTTACGACACACACGAGTTGTTAGAATGTGTGTACTCGGAAATGATATTCCTGTACAAAATTAGTTTTACTCTAAACCGGAAGTGAGGGAGAAAGTGGAACGATTTGTTTACACTACCAACATTGATTGTTTACATCGCGGTATACTGTAGTATATATATTTTATCGTTGATATTTTTTTATTTTTGTTTGTTTTGACTTATTGTAGCTAGGATAAATTAAGATTAATGTTAAGTACATGATTCTTTCTGTTGCAGACGTGGTTATATTGATGTGATGACGTATTACACTGTGACGTATGCTTCAGCCGGGAGATGCGAGTATGACATCGCCATCCCGTCTTCTGCTTACCATGATCGTACAGGTATTTAAACAGAGGAAGATTTTAAGGGAGATTATTCAGGGAAGACAATTCATCTAATTTTGACGACGATGTGATATTCAGTTACAATGTTCAAAAACAATGGCAAAATCTCCGGTCAGGTCAGGTTTAAATCCTTTATGATCCCTACGAAAAGAAATGTATCTAACTCCATTATACAATTTTAAATAGTTCTATAAAACTTGTTTATAAAGAAGGGGGAGGGGGTTCCAGCCTGAGACAAGTATTTCACATGCAGAATTTTTGATTTCACTAAGCTGGAAACGAGACATAGGTTCCATAATATAATGCAACTGCTTTGACTTTATTTTCCCTGTTAGGTAGTAAATGCACAGGTGTGTTGACGGTAGAGAGCTATGTCTTACTTGCAGGTCACTTGTCCATTTGGGGAGTCAGTAAAATGCATCTCGAAACTGCCACCATTTTTGCTAACCACGGATTTATGCCGACCCGGGAAATGTGCAAAGAAAACAATATTCGCATCTTCCTTGTCAGCGAGAAACGTGTGTTTTCTCCAACATTTCATTCTAAGTTTTATTGGTCTGGAACACAACAGAGGTATCACGTGAACTGTACTGTGTCTTCCTTTACAAAAGGCAGTTTCAAAAATGCAATTGTATTTTCCGACACCGACAGCAGAAAGTGGTATTTGAAGTCAGACATAAAAGGTGTTGCTATAGATTGGAAGACCCGCCGAACCGCGAAATTGCCTCAATCGTATTATGAGAGCTCAAATAAACTGGTTGATCAAGAATGTGCGCAATTGATGACTAGAAAACAAGACGCCCTCATTCCTCCTTACTCGTCCTTCAAAACAGCCTTCCAAACGCGTCACAGTGACCTAGATTATAATGATCATGTCAACGTTGCAGAGTAGTACCGATTTTGTCCCGATGCTGCATCCGAAGCTTCTCTCTTCGGATACTATCGGCATTTTACATCCGACATCGCAAAATACCCACTGACGCAGACTGAAGTAACGTTCCTGGGCGAGTGTGGACCGGTTAAACAACTCACAGTCTATACCTGGCAGGACGAAAACGACGTTACCAAATTGTACTTTGCAATTTATTTGAAGGAAGTCAGAATATTTCAATCCTGTTTTGTTTACCATAGAAGTATGTCACAGGACAAGATGATGTCACATCTATGACTATCGGTCAAGTGTTCTTCTACAGAACAGCTAATTACATAGCCTGACATGAATGAACATATATACGATACACTGATTGAATATTCAATAGCATTATCTCACTTTGTTATCAATCAAAATCCCGACAGCACACTTAATTTGATATGATTTAATATGATACATTATGGCTACAAGCCTCTATATCCATTTCAGAACATACAACAAAATTTACATTATAACATACTTCAAGTGTTAATTGAACAGTTTTTAAAATTAAAAGTTATATTTTCACGTTTACAGTACTCATCTAAACCAATTTAAAACTGTATAGCATTAGATGAATCAATGACATCATGTGGAAGACTGCTCCATATATCAACAACACGGAAAGTAAAGATTTGTTTCCAACTTAATCAATATCCTTGCTCCTGTATGGACTCCATACACTAGAGGCATATTCTAAGTGTGGTCTAAGAAGCGCCTTAAATACAGTTGTGGGATCGCACAACGTTACACGATGGGCGGTGTGCACGCGATGTGCGCACGGAGTGTGCACGATGTATGCACGATGTGCGAACTATTGAAATCTGGACAATTATTGCTTGCGCACATTTGTGCGGACGATGGACGAACGTTGTGCGATGACAATCGTGGTTGGTGTAAATTGAGAAATAAATACGGCCTTGTGTTTAAGCATAAAAACAAGATTTTTAAATATATTTCTATATTCTAGCTACATATATCAGCTGATCTTTCTATCTATATTTTCTTAATTTAGAAATGTTTTTTTCAGTGTTTTTTAAGGGACCCAAATCGACACATGTAAAATAGCACATACACGTATTGACACGGTCAGGTATACAGGTAAACATAGCCACTTTGTATCTGTACATGGACCGTAGTTTTTCACACCCGGGGCACTTACGTAACTCGCCAATGTGTAAAAATCCAGGTGAAGGGGTGCTATAGACCACAACGAATGCAAATAACAAATACTTAAGGTCATAGGAGTGTATTGCTAACAGGAAATAAAAAGTGCATCCCTAGTTGAAAATCCAATGTAGGGAGATAGTATCACAATTTCCGCATATTCTAATGTTTTATATTAAACGGATGAATATTGTATGTTTATTATTGACAGAACAGTGTGTTCTTTCAATATTAAAGTATTTCAAAGCAATTCAGGCATTAATTCAGTTGTTTTTTAATCAATGAGTCACATGTGTCCATTGTTCTGTACTTCAGGAAACCGGCTACCTATTTCACTACAGTGACTTTTTTTTCCAAAAACGATAACTCTTACATGCAATTACTATGTGAATTATAAAATGTCAATTTTTAGTCGTTTATAGATAATTAATTTTACACAATTTCAGCGTTGATGAAATTGATATACATTAATGCAATACTAATCTATGTCAGTATCATTTTTATGTTTTGTTAATCATTGTGTGTTTCATTTTTTCTTTCAAAATTCACTCCTTTTTGCATAAATTTCCATTTTAAATCCTTAAATTTCTGACAACCTATATTTTTTTGGTGACAGAAAGTTTTTTTCACTTCAAAGCAATATAACTTCAAAATTTGAAGAAATTCTTCTGAGAAATGGCGACACAATCCTATTACCTTAACGTCCAGTTGTGCTTTTATAACGGTCATATGATATCACATACACTGTATCAGCTCTCTTTGTAAGGCACGGGTCAGGTAAAACTCCGGTCAATCATAAAAATGTTATTTACCTGTTCTGTTACCTAGAAGCTAATCCCATTCTTGATATTCCATACGAGGGCTCCGGGTTTCTTACATTCCGTAATATTGATCAACCAATTGTACCAAATCGCACATTTGTGCGGAGAGAAGCGCACGATGGGGCAAACGATTGTTAAATCGCACAGTTGTGCGCACCATGTGTGGACGATGTGTGCATGATGTATGCACGATGTGCGTACGGTATTTTTGGTGCGTTGTGCGGTCCCACAACTGTCGATCTTTCGGAGGGAAACCAAACTGCCTGTTGCCGAAGAGAATATTTCTGTCCATGTGGTTGACAATTTTATCCCTCACCAGTTTTTTTAGAGTTTTCCCTACAACGCTGGTGAAACTAACAGGTCGGTAGTGTCCTGCTTCTGATTTGGCACCTTTTTTGAAGATACTGTAGCAGTGATGTTGGCTTCTTTCCACTGTTGTGGTTATTTACCCTCAGAAAGTGATTTATCAAAAATATCTGATAATGGTTTACTGATATTTTTCCTCAATTCTTTTAAATCTTTTAGGTGTAACATATCCGGGCCCTGCGATTTATTCTCATTGAGATCTGCTAAAAGTTTTTCAACTGTTTCCTCTGTACAAACAATGTCTTCACATTGGATATAAATATGTCTGTTCTTCAATTCTGGTAAGTCCCCAATAGGCTCTTGTCTGAAAACACTGCGGACGAGTCTTGCTATAAATGCAATCCGTTTATAATCTCCATTTAAACCTTCCAAATATGATATTCCTGTTTAATCTTTCTCTTAGAGTTGACAAATTTCCAAAATTTCTTAGGTTGCTGTTATATGTCCTATGCAATCTTTTTATTACGTTCTCTCTTTGATTTTCGTATTTCCCACCTCAGCTGATTTCGAATCCGTGTATACTTTAAAAACAAGACCTCACGATTAGTTTCCTTATATCTTGTCCATGTTCTGTGGGTTTTTTTCGGTGTTTTTTTTACTTAAAACTGAATCTTTAAACGGTATGTTATTTGATTTTACTTTCTGTCCTTTCCTCTTTGGAATGAATATGTCTTTAGTAGTTTCAATAAGATCTATAAATATGCTATACATTTCTTGTACATCTCCTTGTAGAACTGTTGACCAATATTTTTGTAATTCTTTTAATATGCTTGTATAATCCAGTTTGCTGTACTTGAATCGTGGTGCCGTGTTGGTAGGTTGTTTGGTTTCACAAAAATAGTCAAACCTTAGGACTAAATGATCGCTGCTTCATACGGGACTTTGGTATGACACATCTTTCACCATTTCCTCTTCATTTGTGATGATAAGGTCCAGTATACTGGGTTCATTATCTGTTCTGTTTCTTGTATGTTGATACAGATAATTTTATATAAGGCATTCTATAAAACCTTCGCTTTCTTTGTTCCCATTTGACGACTATGAGTTCCAATTTATTTTATTAAGTTATAATCCCCTACTATTAATAAGTGACTATATGATTTATGGGCTGCTGCTAACGTGATAAGAGTATTCACCTACACTATGTTTTCTTCATTTAAATTTTGGCTTTTGTACATACAGCCTTCTTAGAGTTTATTGTTTCCATTCAGTTTAATTTTTATCCAAGTTCTTTCTTTAAATTGACTGTCTAAATTCACTACAATTGCCTGAACCTTTGCATACAGACATGCTCCTCTTTGGTGATATTCTGTGTTCTCGTTCATAAGAAAAAAAAAATTATAACCTGGGATTATAAACTCTGCCTTACTCGGTAAGTATCTTTTGTTTTTAGAGTATATTTCCGTTACTGCAATAATATCGATATTATCCAACTGTGTAATTCTAGTTTCAGTTTTTCTAGTTTATTTAATAGGCTATCATCGTTGGTGTAAAGACATTAAGCAGTTCATTGTCCTTATTACTGTGTAGTATTTCGGCGCAGATTTGTTATTGCTTTGTTTGGCGGAGGATTTTCCTGTTCCAGGGCGAGCCTTTTACTCGAAAAATATATTTCTCCGATTGTGATTTTTTCAGTACTTAGCCGTTTTGCTTCTTGTCGAAGTGTTGTCTTTATCCGTCTTTCTGCTATCGTGAGGTCATTACCGATTTTAATGGATTTATATGTTCCATCCTTTTGAAGTTCTGAAATATTTTTGAATGAAAATGTCTTGTCATCTGTGGATCCAAATGCTACTAAAATCAGTCTGGCTCCTTTTGCAACAGATTGATATTTTCCCAGTCTCCTGATTCTTTCTATATCATTTAGTGCAACCGAGTTTAGTTTGCATAAAGTCAATATTTTCTTCACTTCTTGTTCGTCTGCCATCTTTCTTTCCTTCCCTTCCTCATTCCCTTGCTCTTTAACACTAACAATCGAGATAATTTTTTCTCTTCGTTTTCTATCCTCAAATTCAGTAATAATGTCTTTGGCATCTTCGGGTTCTTTTGAATTTGTTTCATCAACTGATTGCTGCTCTCTATGCCAAGATTTTGCTGCCAATTCTTCATGTACAATGTCTTTTATTTGCTCCTTGTTACACTTGTCCTTTAATTCTTGTTCTATGTTTTGGATTCTCGTCTCGTATTTTCCTATGAATTCTTTTCATTTCTGCCCACTAGTTTTTCTGAATGGAGGTTCTTCTCAATTGTGACTCGGCACGGGGCACAGAACCACATGGAGTTTGAGCGTGTCAGCACTGCGTATTCATTGTCTCCCTTATCCAAACATTTTGTGCAGAAGCGGCCTTGGCTTTTGTAACATCCTAGCATCCTCGTCCTGAAAAATTCTTTTACATATATGACATGTCCATGGTTCCACATTCCATGGGACGGAAAATTTCAAATCTGATGACATGGATCTGTCCTTGGACGCCGCCGAACGTTTTTTTCCGTTGACATCGGCTTCTTGTTTGTTTACATCGCGACCAGCTGATCGCCCACCAGGAATTGTCGTAGTTTATCAATGCGAGCGTATATCCTCGATATATTTTACGCAGAGGTGCAAACATGTTGCAGCTTCTTCTTATCACATAACAGTTCCCTTGATAACTCGCGTGTCTGTTTAAACGTGAACAATAATTCTAAGTTCAGGCGGAGCTGAGGACAATAGCAACAGTCCCCATTGACACCGGAAGTCGTGTTTTTGTTTAAATGATTAATGAAAGGTTTTGTTTTCTATAAATAATAATCAATGCATAATGATACATGTCATTTGATCCTGTGTATAATTATACACAGGGGATTATACACAGGGGGAAATCGACACTTAAAAGCCAGTATCCGGTTATGTAAGGCCATATTATTAACAAATTCAGAAACCCCGTACCCCGGCAGAAACTGTGACTATTAGTGCTGTAATAGTATTAAATACAAAATGGGCCGAATTATAGTACAAAAAATATTTCAGAGAACATATGGGTGGCTTTATTTGATGATGATATTTTAATTATTTAATCAGCAAACTTCGTTTTGAAATATGTTTTTTTTTTCTCCGATTGACCGTTTTTTCAAACGAAGTTTGCTGATTTTTATTAGTAAAGTATCATTCAAATAAGGCCACCCATATTGCAGCAATAATATTTCACATTTACCACTTCATGTAATGAAGCTAACCATGAGAGGCCGAAAATACAATACTATAGTTCGTATAATAAAATGGCAGCGTTTAAGTGTAAAGTGTAACGCAACAAAATGTACATATTTTTAAGTACAACTTGTGTTGAAAATTGCGTACATTAATAGAAATAACTTTCCAGCGCAAAGTATCACGGTACGTCGATTGTTTTGGACATTGTTGTAGGTATTTATTGCACAGGTACATTTAACATATTGACAAGCTTTCATTTTCTTTTGGTGTTAAACGTAAATATTATATTATCCCAACCGTAACCAGTGTCAGCACTATCATGATAGGTTCAATGAAGTCTTCTTTTGAAATTTTGTATAAATATTATAATAATGATTATATACAACATTTGATATAGCGCCCTATCTAGCTGACATAAACCCCTCTAAAGCGCTTTACACTATATATATATATATATCAATCCGCCTGAAGAAGCCCTAGAAGGCAGAAAGGCCTATCGGACGATCTGAAAAATTTGTTTTTATTCTATATTTTCCTTCGCAAGGACTTATTTATTTATTATCTACTATATATATATATATAGAAAAAATAAGATTAACGACCGACTAAAAAACTATATAATGAAATATATAGTGAAGGGTGAAAGCAGCTAGTTTTTAGTCGGTCGTTAATCTTATTTTTTCTATATTTACTTCCTTCACATGGACATTTAATCCCTTTTTATTATATATATATATATATATAGTAGATAATAAATAAATAAGTCCTTGCGAAGGAAAATATAGAATAAAAACAAATTTTTCAGATCGTCCGCTAGGCCTTTNGGTGTGTATGCCTGCGTGTGTGCTGAAGATATATTGTGTTCTGTTTGTAGTGGGACCGTGCTTCCAACGGTATCATTTATAGTGTCGCCTCATTTAAATGCTACAGAACAGATATTGCAACATCAACCAAAGAACATTTTAAACTCAACCTGGATAATCATAACATATTGGTTGGACGGAATATTTTTCTTTAAAAAACTCTTCATTTTCCTTACAATTTAGCCACAGGAGAAGTCCAGGTATGATGATGTGATGCGGTTAAATGTTTTTTTTCTGTTTCATGCCTCCATCTTCGATTGAAATGTTTCAATATATGTTTTATTTCGTCATATTTCTGGTGACTAGTTTACGTAACAAAGTGCCCTTCAAAACATTAAGGACGATTACTTTCTGGTATTATTATAATTTCATGTGAGATTTATGAACGATTTTAAAACGTTTCCGTTTCATCAAAGCTTTGTCAATAAGAATCATGTTAAGGGCGATTACGTTGTACCTGTGTACCGACATTCGGTACGTTAAAATACTAAACTCTGTCCAATGTGATACGCTACACGGTGTGAAAAAATACTTAAATTGTAAATCCCTGCGGTTTTGTTTTCTTATGATTATTTTAAGTATTCAGGAAAATTGTCAAGTTTGCAGTGAAATTAGGAAATATTATTATTTTTACCTACGCATGCCTTATTTCGAATAGCTATCGATGTTTTAAATTATCAGTAGAAAATGGTGCCATTAATAGTACGTTATAGAGGAAAAAGGTCGCTTAGTTTGTAATTGTCATGACGATTATTTATTTTGTTTTCATGTGGAAACAAAAAACTTAATTCCCATGCTGAATGTTGTTGGATATCTTAAAAGGAAGAAAATGAATGTCTACTATAAATATACAGATACAAATTGAAACCCATATTTACACAAAGTGAAACGATTTTAGATTTCAACCCTTAAATAACACTTCGATAATAGATCCTAATGATACGATGAAAACTATTAGGGAGGGATTTTTCACAACAATTACAAATGCTACGAGCCAGGTAGTTTATAATCTTAGCTTCCTAGTATGTCCAATGAACATTGTAAATATGAGCCCGGGTGTAAGATATCCCACATTTGTCGATAGGTCATATATTACCTTGAACATCGCGACAAGTTTAAAGTGTAAAGTCAACTGTTTGTTACCATTGTACAATAAAGTTAAATGTGTGTTACGTAAAATGTAGTTGTTTTACTATAATTATTTAATTTTAGATGTCTGATGCCCCTTCCCGATTCAATGTAAACACTTAGCAACTTCATTCTTTGACATTTTGGTCAAACTTTATACAAGGTCAAATATGAGTATACTTCTGACATCGTTGTATTTCAGGGATCCGAGGTCAAGGCCAAGGTCACACTTGCTATATATAGAAAATCGTCCGTCCCTTCGAGTCCCAACCCGATTCAATGTAAACACTTACGCAACTTCATTCTTTGACAGATTTTGGTCAAACTTTATACAAAGGTCAAGGATGATTATACATTGGACATCGTTGTATTTCAGGGATCCAAGGTCAAGGCCAAGGTCACACTTGCTATATATAGAAAATCATCAACTGATTCAATTTAAACACTTAGCAACTTCATTCTTTCACGGATTTTTGTCAAACTTTATACAAAGGTCAAATATGGGTATACCCTTGTGTTTCAGGGTTCCAAGGTCAAAGCCAAGGTCACTGTTGCTATATAAAGAAAATCATCGACTTATTCAATTAAAACACTTAGCAACTTCATTCAATATGTAATGGAGATGGTTATAACATAAAGAAAAAAAATATGAATATTAAAATCAACCTATCAACTGTAAGTGTAGTACCGTGTGTGTGTGCATGTTTCAGGGTATCAAGATCAAAGTGGCTGTAACTTTTTACAGAACACATGGCAGCAGGGCATTTATGTCTTACAGACATTTTCTAGTTTCTTTATTTTTTACATGTACATGTAACTGTTCTGGTAAACAAGAAAATGTACATTACTTTTGACAACCTTTGATGTTTTTGAACTAAAATTCAAGATACACTAGATATTAAAAATGTATTTCAACTATTGTTTAAATGTTTACACTACTGTACATAACTTTATTTTTTCTGCGGGTTACCTGTCCATGTGGGGTATCAGTAAAATCCACAATGGGTTTACACTCTCATCACGTGATTTGCTAAAAAAACAATATTCGCTTCTTTCGCATCTGCGAAACATACGTGATGTCTCCAACTTTTCGTACAAAGTTCTCTTAGGCTGGAAAACAACAGAAATACAATGTGACTTATACTGAGTCGGCTGTGACACCAGGAAGTGTGAGTAACAGACGGGTATTTTCCGACACAAAAACCGGAAGTTGGTGTTTGAAATCGGAGATTAAAATGTTTGCTGTAAATTGGAAGACCCGCCGGTCTGCAAAATTCCCAAAATCGTATTATGAAAGCAAAGGTAAACTTATTGACCCTGAACATTCGTCAATGATGACCAGAAAACAGGACACTCTCATTCCTCCTGACAAGTCCTTCAAAACAACCTTCCAAACGCGCTACAGTGATCTAGATTGCAACCTCCATGCCAGCTACTCGGAATACTACCAGTTTTGTTCCAATGCTGCATCTGAAGCTTCTCTCTCCGGATACTATCGGCATTTTACGTCCGACATCGTGAAATACCCAATAATGCAAACAGATGCAACATTCCTGAGCGAATGTGGACCGCGTGAACAAATCGCCGTCTATACTTGGCAGGATGAAGACAACTTTACAAAGTTATACTTTGCAATTTATCTAAATAAGATCATAATATTTCAGTCCTGTATTATTTACAATAGTATTCTAACACAGGACAGGGTCACGTCAAGTCTGTGAATCTCCGACATGTGTTCAAAGCTTTCAAAAGGGTTACCTACATGTGCAACATACATGAACAGAATAATCATAGATACTGAACATTTATTGTAAACTCTTGTTATCCAAGACAACTCTGTAAGAGAACAATGTAAAACGTTAGCTCTTTGGGATTTAGCTATATACATGTCAATGTGGAAACTCAATCAGGAAAGAATCATGAACAAAATGATTTTCATTTTTCTCAATGTGGATTTCCTGTTTATCATATTGAACTTACCTATGCAGCGAAGTCTCAGCCAAATTCTACTATAAAAATGAAATATGATATCTTGTGCATTTGCGTACAATCAAACTTCGATATTTCGAACTTTTAGGGACAATCGGGGAAATTCGAAACATCGGGACTTCGATAACTATTAAACACCGAACATCAAGATCATGCACGTGTATATTAAGACGGAATGTGATTCGTATGTGACGAAACACAAGTAAAGACATTTAATTTTAGATGTATACATATTTACAGAAATAGGTTTAGCATATTTATGAACACACTGTACAGGTGTAGTTTGCGTTGTTATCTTATCAAATTCAACATTTCCAGTTAGTTGTCATATAAAATGCATGTCTGATCATTGTTAATGTATTCAACGCTTTATTACCGATGGAAATCTGACTATTGATCAGAATCCCCACAAGTCCATTCCTATGGCGAGGTAGTGTGTAATGATATACTATACCAGGACGTACTCCTACGGGGTTTACTTCCTTAAAGATCATGCTACATTCGTTTTAAAAAAACGAGGCACCGGAAGAAGTATTTCTAACATGTCAGTAGGAAAAGGTCTTCGAAGATGTTCGTCATTTGAAACTAAATCGAGTATATCCGATACACCAGGACAGCATAGCATACCTCAGGTATTGTATATATATCGTATGTAATCTTCTGTCGAGAGTCAGACTCATAGTGAAAAGCTATCCGTTTGAGTCATTGTTCCGTTATTCATGGTACATGCATGACTGAATAGGAAACATAATAAACACAATTTAATAATATAGGCAATGCATATCATCGCCATACATATTTGCTATTTAAACACTCCTGGCATTGTCTACATTTATAAACGTTTACTACAGTATGTTGATATCGGTACACATGCACGTTGACCTACATATTGTGACTTTTATTTATATTGCAGTTCTCTCCCTTTACGCATGAGACGCACACCTGTGTTTATAGATGTCTATGTAAAAGTAATGTGCTGTTGAAGTAAATGTCAATATCAGTTTAGGTGAACGTAAGTTGAGGTTAAGGTAAGTTACTATGAAGGTCAGTCGAGGTAAACGGTCAACCAAGCAAAGCCGATTCGATTTGTTAATTTGACAATTACATAAAACCAGAACCATGGGACATAGGTGAAAGGGCATTCTCAAATATCACGATCATATTGGGTAAATTTTATAAAATCAGATTGCTCCATATATACATATTTAAAAAGCAGTGAGGATATTCGGCCCACCTTAGCACTCGTAGTTTAATCCATACAATGATACGGAGAGCATTTTCCGATTTTGTGTTTAACACATTAACAAACTACCGTCTTCTCTTAATGTTGTACGTACACATAACATTATCCAACGTTACTGTGTTATTGATGCCATGAGATGTTTCATGAAATCGTCTTTAAAACTTGTTATAATCATCATAACATATTGGTTGAACAGAATTGATTTCTTTAAACTACTGTGTAATTTCCTTCCAGTTTAGCCACTCGAGAAGTCCCGATATGATCTTATAATGCGGTTGCATGCCTCCATCTACGAATAAAATCTTTCAATAGATGTTTGATTTTGTCACATTTCTGGTGACTAGTTTGCATATCAAAGTGCCCTTCAAAACATTAAGGACGATTACTTTCTGGTATGGTTAAATACTAACATTTTGTACCGACAGATGTTGTAGTATCTTGAAGGTTTCTTTTTATTATCATTTCATGAGATTGATGAACTAATTTGAAAAGCTTCCGTTTCATCAAAGCATTGTCAAGAGGAATCATGTTAAGGGCGATTAAACGTTGTAACTGTGTACGTTAAAATACAACACCATGTCCAAGGTTTTACGGTAGGTATCACACGGTGTGAAAAAAAAAGTTCTTAAATTGTATACCCCTGCGGGTTTTTTTCTTTTGATTATATTTAGTAATCATGAATATTTTCAAATTTGCGGTGCAGTAAGGAACTATTATTTCTTTTTCATACACATATGTTTTATTCAGAATAGCTATCGATGTTTTAAATTATCATTATAATTTTGTTCGTGAGAATGGAAATTTGTTCAGATAAAGATGGTTTTATTAATAGTACGTTATAGTGCAAAAAAGTCGCTTAGATTGTATGATTACATGATGTACGTACATATGAATAGGTCATAACCACGGTGAACGTAGTGTTAATGAAAATAATAAACATAATTCATTTAAGTATTCATTAAGATTATTTATTTTGTTTTCATGTGGAATCAAAACAACTTAATTCCCATGGTGAATGGATCCGATGAACTACGAAGAATGTTAATATAGATATCTTTACTATAAATATACAAATACAAATTGAAACCCATGTTTACACCAGTGAAAATAGGTCCTAATGATAAGATGAAAACTATTAGGGAGGAACTTTTCACAAAAATTACAAATGCAACGAGCCATGTAGTTTATAATCATCGTAGCGAAGCTTCCTAGTATGTCCCGTGAACATTGTAAATATGAGCCTGGGTGTAAGATATCCCACATTTGTCGATAGGTCATATATAACCTTGAACATCGTGACAACACATGAGATAAATTATATGTGTATAGCTCAGTGGAGACATTCACATTATTATAGCAGTGCCTGGGAGATATTCGCTCTATTGTAAGTGTACAATTTATATACCTTTTCGTTTACGGGTAAACCCAATGGTATATGTATGAGTTGATACCCCGGTACTTTATATATTTTTATATGTTGGCCTGTCGTAAACTACTTTCGTTGGTTGATGTTTTTGTACATTAATTTCGTCGGTTGATGTTCTGGTATATGTTGTCTCGTTGGTTGATGGTCTGGAATATGTTGTCTCGTTGGTTGATGTTATGGGATATGTTGTCTCGTTGGTTGATGTTATGGCATATGTTGTCTCGTTGGTTGATGTTGTGGTCTATGTTGTCTTGTTGGTTGATGTTGTGGTATATGTTGCCTTGTTGGTTGATGTTGTGGTATATGTTGCCTTGTTAGTTCCGGTATATGTTGTCTCGTTGGTTGATGTTTTTGTATATGTTGTCTCGTTGGTTGATGGTCTTGTATATGTTGTCTCGTTGGTTGATGTTTTTGTATATGTTGTCTCGTTGGTTGATGGTCTTGTATATGTTGTCTCGTTGGTTGATGTTCTGGCATATGTTATCTCGTTGGTTGAAGTTGTGGTATATGTTGTCTCGTCGGTTGATGTTGTGGTATATGTTGTCTTGTTGGTTGATGCTCTGGTATATGTTGTCTCGTTAGTTGATGTTGTGGTATATGTTGTATAGTTAGTCGATGTTGTGGTATATGTTGTCTCGTTGGTTGATGGCCTGGTATATGTTGTCTCGTTGGTTGATGTTTTTGTATATGTTGTCTCGTTGGTTGATGGTCTTGTATATGTTGTCTCGTTGGTTGATGTTTTGGTATATGTTGTCTCGTTAGTTGATGTTCTGGTATATGTTGTCTCGTTAGTTGATGTTGTGGTATATGTTGTATAGTTAGTCGATGTTGTGGTATATGTTGTCTCGTTGGTTGCTGTTGTGGTATATGTTGTCTCGTTGGTTGATGTTTTTGTATATGTTGTCTCGTTGGTTGATGGTCTTGTATATGTTGTCTCGTTGGTTGATGTTTTGGTATATGTTGCCTCGTTGGTTGATGTTTTGGTATATGTTGCCTCGTTGGTTGATGTTTTGGTATATGTTGCCTCGTTGGTTGATGTTTTGGTATATGTTGTCTCGTTAGTTGATGTTCTGGTATATGTTGTCTCGTTGGTTTATGGTCTGGTATATGTTGTCTCGTTGGTTGGTGTTGTGGTATATGTTGTCTTGTTGGTTGATGTTCCGGTATATGTTGTCTCGTTGGTTGATGTTCTGGTATATGTTGTATAGTTAGTTGCTGTTGTGGTATATGTTGTATAGTTAGTTGATATTCTGGTATATGTTGTATAGTTAGTTGATGTTTTGGTATATGTTGTATAGTTAGTTGATGTTTTGGTATATGTTGTATAGTTAGTTGATGTTCTGGCATATGTTGTATAGTTAGTTGATGTTGTGGTAGATGTTGTCTCGTTGGTTGATGGTCTGGTATAGGTGGGATCGCTGGTTGATGGTCCGGTATATGTTGTCTCGTTGGTTGATGTTCTGATGTTCTGGTATATGTTGTCTCGTTGGTTAATGTTCTGGTATATGTTGTCTCGTTGGTTAATGGTCTGGTATATGTTGTCTCGTTGGTTGGTGTTGTGGTATATGTTGTCTTGTTGGTTGATGCTCTGGTATATGTTGTCTCGTTAGTTGATGTTGTGGTATATGTTGTATAGTCAGTTGATGTTGTGGTATATGTTGTCTCGTTGGTTGATGGTCTGGTTTATGTTGTCTCGTTGGTTGATGTTCCGGTATATGTTGTATAGTTATACTTGTCTCGTTGGTTGATGTTGTGGTATATGTTGTATTGTTGGTTGATGTTGTGGTATATGTTGTCTTGTTGGGTGATGGGCTGGTATATGTTGTCGCGTTGGTTGATGTTATGGCATATGTTGTCTCGTTGGTTGATGTTGTGGGATATGTTGTCTTGTTGGTTGATGTTGTGGTATATTTTGTCTCGTTGGTTGATGGTCTGGTATATTTTGTCTCGTTGGTTGATGTTCCGGTATATGTTGTATAGTTATACTTGTCTCGTTGGTTGATGTTGTGGTATATGTTGGCTTGTTGGTTGATGTTGTGGTATATGTTGTCTTGTTGATTGATGTTGTGGTATATGTTGTCTCGTTGGTTGTTGGTCTGGTATATGTTGTCTCGTTGGTTGATCTTCCGGTATATGTTGTCTCGTTGGTTGATGTTTTTGTATATGTTGTCTCGTTGGTTGATGGTCTGGAATATGTTGTCTCGTTGGTTGATGTTATGGGATATGTTGTCTCGTTGGTTGATGTTATGGGATATGTTGTCTCGTTGGTTGATGTTGTGGGATATGTTGTCTTGTTGGTTGATGTTGTGGGATATGTTGTCTTGTTGGTTGATGTTGTGGTATATGTTGCCTTGTTGGTTGATGTTGTGGTATATGTTGCCTTGTTAGTTGATGTTGTGCTATATGTTGTCTCGTTGGTTGATGGTCTGGAATATGTTGTCTCGTTGGTTGATGTTATGGGATATGTTGTCTCGTTGGTTGATGTTCTGGTATATGTTGTATAGTTAGTTGATGTTCTGGTATATGTTGTATAGTTAGTTGATGTTGTGGTATATGTTGCCTTGTTAGTTGATGTTGTGGTATATGTTGTCTCGTTGGTTGATGGTCTGTTATATGTTGTCTCGTTGGTTGATGTTCTGGTATATGTTGTCTCGTTAGTTGATGGTCTGGTATATGTTGTCTCGTTGGTTGTGGTTGTGGTATTTGTTGTCTCGTTGGTTGATGTTCCGGTATATGTTGTCTCGTTGGTTGATGGTATGGTATACGTTGTCTCGATGGTTGATGTTCCGGTAAATGTTGTCTCGTTGGTTGATGTTGTGGAATATGTGGTATAGTTGTTTGATGTTGTGGTATATGTTGTATAGTTAGTTGATGTTCTGGTATATGTTGTATAGTTAGTTGATGTTCTGGTATATGTTGTATAGTTAGTTGATGTTGTGGTATGTGTTGCCTTGTTAGTTGATGTTGTGGTATATGTTGTCTCGTTGTTTGATGTTGTGGTATATGTTGTATAGTTGTTTGATGTTCTGGTATATGTTGTCTCGTTGTTTGATGGTGTGGTATATGTTGTCTCGTTGGTTGATGGTATGGTATACGTTGTCTCGATGGTTGATGTTCCGGTAAATGTTGTCTCGTTGGTTGATGTTGTGGTATATGTGGTATAGTTGGTTGATGTTGTGGTATATGTTGCCTTGTTAGTTGATGTTGTGCTATATGTTGTCTCGTTGGTTGATGGTCTGTTATATGTTGTCTCGTTGGTTGATGTTCCGGTAAATGTTGTCTCGTTGGTTGATGTTGTGGAATATGTGGTATAGTTGTTTGATGTTGTGGTATATGTTGTATAGTTGTTTGATGTTCTGGTATATGTTGTCTCGTTGTTTGATGGTGTGGTATATGTTGTCTCGTTGGTTGATTTTGTGGTATATGTGGTATAGTTGTTTGATGTTGTGGTATATTTTGTCTCGTTGGTTGATGTTGTGGTATATGTGGTATAGTTGTTTGATGTTTTGGTATATGTTGTCTCGTTGGTTGATTTTGTGGTATATGTTGTCTCGTTGGTTGCTGTTGTGGTATATGTTGTATAGTTAGTTGATATTCTGGTATATGTTGTATAGTTAGTTGATGTTGGGGTATATGTTGCCTTGTTAGTTGATGTTGTGGTATATGTTGTCTCGTTGGTTGATGTTGTGGTATATGTGGTATAGTTGTTTGATGTTGTGGTATATGTTGTCTCGTTGGTTGATGGTCTGGTATATGTTGTCTCGGTGGTTGATGTTCTGGTATATGTTGTCTCGTTTGTTGATGTTCTGGTATATGTTGTCTCGTTTGTTGATGTTCTGGTATATGTTGTCTCGTTAGTTGATGTTCTGGTATATGTTGTCTCGTTGGTTAATGTTGTGGTATATGTTGTCTCGTTGGTTGGTGGTCTGGTATATGTTGTCTCGTTGGTTGATGTTTTGGTATATGTTGCCTCGTTGGTTGATGTTGTGGTATATGTTGTATAGTTGTTTGATGTTCTGGTATATGTTGTGTTGTTGGTTGATGTTTTGGTATATGTTGTTTCGTTGGTTGATGTTGTGGTATATGTTGTTTCGTTGGTTGATGTTGTGGTATATGTTGTTTCGTTGGTTGATGTTGTGGTATATGTGGGATAGTTGTTTGATGTTGTGGTATATGTTGTATAGTTGTTTGATGTTCTGGTATATGTTGTCTCGTTGGTTGATGTTGTGGTATATGTTGTCTCGTTAGTTGATGTTCCGGTAAATGTAGACTTAAGGATCAAACTGAAATCAGTGCTTTGACTTGTTGCAGACGTTACTGTACTAATGGCGCATTACACCTTGACACACGCATCACCAGGGAGATGTGAGTTTGACATGGCCAGTCCGACGTCTGCTTTTCGCGATCGAACTGGTACGTGAGGATTACTCAGGGTAAAAAATTCAAGGAGATATTTCATTTGATTCCAGACTATATAACCAAAAATAATCATGATATTAAAGATTTATCAATTTTTATGCTAACAGATACATGCTATATTTAGGTACCACCTCTAACATCAGTCAGTATCTTTGCTACTTATTCCTTTGGCTATCTTTTTACATAATGAATATTCACCTTTTTCTTACTGCAAATTCATCTTAAACATTCGGTTAAATATTAAGCCAACTGGTGTGTTAACGGTAGAGAACCTTTATCTTCAGTTATTTTCTTGCAGGCCACCTGTCCATGTGGAGTATAAGTAAAATATACCATGACGCTGCTACTATAGCTATAGACCACGGGTTTATGCCGTCATCACGAGATTTGGGTAAAGACAATATTCGCTTATTTCTCATCAGCGAAAAATATGTAATGTCTCCAACCTTTCGTACTAAGTTCTCTCGGGCTGGAAAACTACAGAAATACCATGTAACCTATACTGTGTCGGCTGTGACACCAGGAAGTGTAAGTAACAGACGGGTTTTTTCCGACACAGACACCGGAAGTTGGTTTTTGAAATCGGAGATTAAACTGGTTGCCGTGAATTGGGAGACCCGCCGATCTGCCAAATTTCCGGATTCGTATTATGAGAGCCTGAGTAAACTTGTTGACCATGAACATGCCTCAATAATGACAAGAAAACAAGACACCCTCATTCCTCCTGATACCGCATTCAAAACAACTTTCCAAACGCGCTACAGTGACCTAGATTTTAACCTCCATGTCAACGTTGCGGAGTACTATCGGTTTTGTTCCGATGCTACATCCGAAGCTTCTCTCTCCGGATACTATCGGCATTTTACGTCCGACATCGTGAAATACACAATAATGCAAACAGATGCAACATTCCTGAGCGAATGTGGACCGCGTGAACAAATCGTCGTCTATACTTGGCAGGATGAAGACAACTTTACGAAGTTATACTTTGCAATTTATCTAAAGAAGGTCAGAATATTTCAGTCCTGTTTTATTTACAATAGTAGTCTAACACAGGACAAGGTCATGTCAAGTCTGTGAAACTCCGACAGGTGTTCAAAGCTTTAAAGAGGGTTACCTACATGTGTAGCATATCTGAACAGAAGAGATTGGATACAGATACTGAACTTTAATGTCGAACCTTTGTTATCCAAGGAAAACCTGTCAGGGAACACTACAAAAACGTTAGTTCTTTGGAATTTAGCTATATACATGTTAATGTGGATATACTGTACTTGTCATCATTTTCTTCGTAGCAGTTAGTAACAGTTTTAGGGATCCCCATACCACTGCCAAAAGCAGGATGTATCAACTAGAAACGTCTTTGCAGTAAGGCTATCTTTTACATCTTAGAAATCAATAGCTTGTGGCATTTCCCGCGGACGAAAACAGCCAAAACGATCAACAACAGTGTTCCCTGTTATGAAACAGGAAAATAAACATGGAACGGGCCTATATTAAAAGGAATAATGATTAAAGAGGACACAGTGGCACGGGATGTGACAAATAGAACAATTGTCTGTGTAGGGAGAGGTCATCTATAATTCTTATCAATATCATATTGTACTTAACTATTTGGCGAATTTGTTTTATTCTTTTGTAAATACAAGAATGTACAATGTTAAGCACTGACTTATAAGAACGGAACATGATGTTTTGTCTCAGCCAAATTCTACGATAACAATGACATATGATATTCTGTACATTTAACTACAGTCAAACTTCGATGTTTCGAACTTTTAAGGACAATCGGGGAAAATTCGAAACATCGGGACTCCGATACATGTACATTATAGTAAGACGGAATGTGATCTGATGTGACGAAACACAAGCAAAGAAATTTCATTTTAGATGTAAACACATTTACAGAAATAGAAATACCATATTTATGAACACACTGTACAGATGTAGTTTGCATTGTGATCTTATCAAATTCAATATTTCTAGTTAATTGTGACAATGTATTCAACGCTTTTTGGTTTTCCGATGGAAATTTGTCAGAAGGATCCATTCTGTCTGTCTTTTTATCTGCGCTCTCAGCCTCGTTTTAGATTCAAGATGGCCGCCGCGTGAGAAGCCTAACCCTCTGTCCAGGGTCAGACTCATAATGAAAAGCTATCCATTTCATTGTTCCGGTATTCATGGTACATGAATGACTGAATATGAGACACAATAAACACAATTTAACAATATAGGCAATTCAAATCATCGCCAATTTATGTTTGAAAGCACTCCTGACATTGTTTACATGTTAATAGCGATGCACGCTGACCTACATATTGTGACTTCGATTTATACTGCAGTTCACTCCCTTTGAGCATGAAGCCACCATAACGTTTGTGTGGTTTATATTGGTGTACTCTATTACCTTCAGTATGAGTATCAGTGTTATGTGTTTGAGTATAGCTAAGTATCGCGTTTAACTAGTATTCATAATATATCCTGATATATGTTAAACAGCATTTATTGTATTGGTTGTTGTTGTTTGTTTGTTTGTTGGGGGGGGGGGGGGGGGGGGGGTGGATGACATTAGACTTAGAATATAACACAATTTTGATTTTAGATTTTGCATCGTGCTGATTATTCTGATATGATTCTTCATATTAATTTCATACTATAAGGTACCAAAGTATCTGATTTCTGTTTTTATCAAATACTAGCTTAGTTTGACCTAAATATAAATCGGGGGATTGATTCAATACGTGTTTCGAGGTTTAATTCATATCTATTGTTCTTTAACATTACTGCTGAGATCTGTAGGTCTTATACGCGATTCTGGTTTGGGATTCAGGGATATTTTCTTAACATTGTATGGAGAACGGTATTCAGTTGGCAGGCATTTGGTACAATACACGTACAACTGTTAAACACTGTTTCTAATGTTATGGCGGTTTGTCACATGGAAAGAGGAAATTTAATGCTCTTAAATGATTTCGACACAGGAAAACGATATGTGTGTAGACTGCATGAAAAGATGGATTCTAAAAAAACAAATCTCATATAACCGGATGAAAAGTTATAAAATAACTTCCTGTGTTTGCATCTTACATGTATTATGTTAAAAATAAAAGATCGATTAGATTATTTTATGTACAAATGTCCTTATTATCATAAACATAATTATGATAGAATACAACATTATTTTACGAATATTGAGAATTTTTGTTCTATTATAATTACTTTTCAGTTGACAGTGAAACATATCTTATCTGCGAACTGTATGAATCATGTTTACCACCAAGAAGGATAAAATAGTATATTGATTTATTTATTTAGAGAAAATAAAATACTTATGTTCGAAGCATTTTATCTTAAAAGTAAACATTAAAATTGGAATACGTTTGATGCAAAATGTCAAGAACTTGCGTTTCAATAGTTGAATAACACTTTAAAAAATTACGAGGTCATGTAAAGATGAAAATAGTTAAAAGTGAATAACTTGTTACAAAGGTGTACATATATAACCAATGTAGGACAGCACGGTAGTCCAGTGGTAGGACGCCGGGCTCGTGACCGAAGGGTTGCGGGTTCGCGCCACGGCACGGCAATGTGTTGTATCTTTGAGCAAGATACGTTACTCCGCTTTTTCCAGTCTACTCAGCTGTAAATGAGTACATGTACGTGGTTGGGAAGTGCTAGAATTGTTGAATGCTAGCTGTTAGCGCCGAAATGGCAGCTCCGGCTGTATGCTCCCCAGTTGCAAAGGCCCTATAGCCACGGATAATAATTTGTGAACCGCTTTGAGACGACCTACGAACTAGGTTGTGTTAAAGCGGTATATACGAACCTCGAATTATTATTCTCTTTTTATCATATACATGTAAGTATATCATGTAAACATTGCACAAATCGTGGTGATAAATACAACCATACAACAGGCCGTAACATCACACAAGTAATGTTTAAGGTAGTTGCAAACCTTAGGAAAGCATACAGAAAGTCACAATGAAACCAGCATACAGAAAGTCACAATGAAACCAGGTGTAAGATAACTTAAATCGGTCAGTAGGTCACAGATAACACATTCGTACAAAGGCCTAACTATCACCATATTAATATGTAAGGTAGGTTTAAAACCCAAGAACACATATGCAATATCACAAACAAGTTAGATTTAAGATAACCCACATCGGTCCGGAGGTCATGATATATAACAGATACTTATATCAGACGACCAACCAAATAGTTCGTTAACATTTCTAGATATATACACATGTACCCTAAGTAAGTGGAGTTGTTAACGGTTTCCCAGTGTAAGCTTTATCAGGAGGATTTTCGCTCTGTTGTAAGTGTTAACATGTTTAAGTATATAAACTTTGTATTCATGGTTGAAACACGTTATAAATAACAACTTCCAGTCGATGAGTTATATTGTCTGTACCCACGTAACTGACGACTAGAAGCAGGAATTAAACAGGTTATAAACCTCTTTAAACCATGATTTATTCACCGTTTCGATGATCGTTGTTATCTATATGAAATACGTATTGATGTCATATGCGGTATTTGGGACGCTGTTTTTTTTTGTTGAGTTTAGTAGGTAATCCAGAAATGTCCTTTCTATTCAATTTATATTCATGTCCATTAATTTTAAAAGTGGTGTGCTTTGTTCTTATGGGTTAATATGATGTATAATATATTTTAAGTTGAAGCAGAATTTGTCAGTGTATGCCAGAAATGGGATACATGCTTTCTGCGTTTGTTGATTTTGTGGTGTATTTGATGCTCTTGGATGTGTGATATTCTGTCCTAGATGTCTGATGATGTCTTTTGAACCATTTTAATGAACATCTACTAAACATTTGAATTTGTGAGTACATGCTATGACCTGTTTCAGGCATTGGTGTAACAATGGTGCACTACACCTTGACACACGCGTCACCAGGGAGATTTGAGTTTGATATCGCCAGCCCAGCGTCCGCTTACCGCGATCGTACAGGTGCGTACGGCGTACTTTGGGCTTATGTATACAAAATGAACCGACGAGGACAAAATGATAGTCACCTCAAGAGGAATTATACAAGAAGAATGTTTTTTGTGGTTTTTAACCTTCCATAAATTTAACAACTGTCATGACAAATATCTTGATTAAAATGTTTTCTCGTGTGTAAATGCGTATTGATCGAAACGAGGATACAAATAAGATAGTAGATATGTACAGAAAACAGAAGGTGTTGGTCGTTAGCGTTTGGTATGTGTGTAAGTTCTCTTTGGCAAAGCTGTTGTCAGCAATCAACATATTTTAAACTAAGTAGTGAATATTCAACAGACGTCCACTTGTCTGAAGCTGTTTTACTACTTTGCTTGCCCAACCTTTAATAGGAAAAGTACAATAAAATATTTTTAGCATTCCGTTTAAAAAGTGTGTACTACTGGACAGAAGGACTATTGAACGATTAAAAATAAAGACCAAACTAAGCAAATTATGTAGGCCATGTTACAAATAGGATAGATTTATTGAAAAACAATATGACTAACGAATTTTTCAGTCATTTAGGCGATGTGACAAACTAAGTGAATTGTGTTTCATGTAAGCAGTTGTACAGACAAAACCAAGTATGTGTTGTTTAAAAAGCTAGGAAAGACTAAATGAAGCATTTGTGTTATAAACAAAAGGACAGACAGGAAGAAATTGTTTGATTTAAGAGACAGACTACGGGCATAGAATATGTCATGTTACCAATAGGGAAGAGTGAGCGAATGGTTTTATTTACGCGACAGGACGAGCAAAGTGACGTTTCGTTAACGATATGTTAAGGAAGAAGTTTAACCTCATCGTTGTACATGATATTTAACATTTATCATATAATGTACTGTGTTATCCAATTAATATAACCATGTCATACTTTTTTGCGTATTAACCCATGTTATATGACCTATCAGCCCTGTGATTGGTTGTAAGTTTCAATTGTTTCAATTGAGACGTCACGCTAAGGACAAGTACAAGACGTTACAGACTTACGCACTGGAGTTGAAATGGCGGCTTTTTACATATCAAAGTTGCATGAAAATTGTCATTTTATACAAATAAAAATCTTGATGATGTGATAAAAAGGATCTTACACTCGTTTTCATTTCATATCAAAATTATGAAAATTGAAAAGACTCTTAAACTCGTTTCATTAATCTTTAATGAATTTGAAAATCATGTGAGATCCTATATAAATAGGCGATGTCTCGTTAGATGCGTTAATCCTGAAAATGCTTATACCATTTTACTATATTCACTGTATTCGAGTAAAAAATATTAATTATTGAAAATATCCTACTTATTATAGCTGTATTTAAAATAATTACATTTTTTTCGCTGCAGGTCACCTGTCAATTTGGGGAGTCAGTAAAATCCTTCAGGACGCAGGCACAATATGCGGCCTTCATGATTTTATACCGTTATCGCAGAATTTGGTCAGAGACAATATTCGGCTCTTCCTCATCAGCGAAAAATGTGTGATGTCTCCAACATTTCATACTAAGTTCTCATGGGCTGAGAAACTACAACAATATCACGTGACTTTCACCGTGTCGTCTGTAACACCAGGCACCGTAGGTGTCAGACGGGAATTTTCCGACCCAGACACGGGAAGCTGGTATTTGAAATCAGAAAACAAACTTGTCGCTGTAAATTGGGAGACTCGGCGGTCTGTAAAATTACCGAAAACGTATTATGAGAGTTCAAGTAAGCTTGTTGACCATGAACAAGCGTCAATGATGACCAGAAAACAAGATGCTCTCATCCCTCCTGTTACATCTTTCAGAACAACTACCCAAACGCGTTACAGTGACCTAGATTTTAACTACCACCTGAACGCCGCGGAGTACTACCGGTTCTGTTCCGATGCTGCATCCGAAGCTTCTCTCTCCGGATACTACCGGCATTTTACGTCCGACATCGTCAAATACCCACTGATGCAGACTGAAGTGACGTTCCTGGGCGAGTGTGGACCGGGTAAACAACTCACCGTCTATACCTGGCAGGACGAAAACGACGTTACCAAGTTGTACTTTGCAATTTATTTGAAGGAGGTCAGAATATTCCAGGCTTGTTTTATTTTCGATTGTAATTTGTCAAAGAATAGAGTCATGGCAAGTCTATGAAAACTGGTCCAGATATTTAAATTTCAATCAGTTTCTTACAGCATGTTACATGTAGAAAAAAATGCAGTTTTGTACCGATGCTTTGTATTTCCGGTGATTAAACCTTGATGCGTGTGACTGCACGTAGGGTGAAATATATGCCATACTGGCTCTGTCTGCTGAAAGACAGAAAGTTCCAACAAGATGAATGTAAATATTTTACAACCAGTATTCATGAATTTAAAGCTTTTACAATTTTGCATTAGGCTAATAATGGAAAAGTACTATTTTCAGAGTGCAAATATAGTAATGAATAAATAGGATTCTTTTAAATGGATATAAGCTTACAATAGCATGGTATATGTATTGTACATTTATTTTTTAAAATCATAATAAAAATTGAACAACAAAGTTTCTTTGCAATGACATTTTATTTGATTACGTAAAGTACTGACTCACACAGAGACGTGTTTGTACGTGACGCTCCCATTGCCTGACTTGCCAAGCACGTGACTGACGGCCAACAGTAGGAATCCCTACGTCAACGTATAAGACTTATCTTACCAAGTACGTATTTAACGTTAATGTGTACAGGTTGTTAAAATCTGTAACGATATGTCAACAGACGGATTATTTTCATGTAAGTTTTAGTTGTTTTTTAGTTGTTCTCCTTTATAAGCTTTGATAATGATCATGGGAACCCAAATATGGTTTCTGTTAAGGGTGGTTGGGTGCTGAAGTGGTTCACGCCCTCGCCTTTCATCAGAGTGGCCGGGTTTCGATTCCCCGATCGGACGTGACACTGTAACCCTGGACCAGACATTGTAATACTGGACCAGCCAGTGTAATACTGGACCAGACAATAATATATCAGACCAGATTCTGTAATACTGGATCAGACATTGTATTACTGGACCAGACATTGTAATAAGGGAACAGACATTTTGATACTTAACATACACTGTAATACTAGACAGGACATTGTAATATAAGATCAGACAATGTAATACTGGACCATACAATGTAATACTGGACCATACATTGTAATACTGGACCAGACACTGTAATACTGGATCATACATTGTAATATTGGACCATATACTGTAATACTGGAGCGGACGTTGTAATACTGGAGCGGACGTTGTAATACTGGACCAGACATTGTAATACTGGACCAGACACTGTAAAACTGGACCACACACTGTAATACTGGACCAGATATTGTAATATTGGACCAGACATTGTAATACTGTACCAGACATTGTAATACTGGACCATACACTGTAATACTGGACCAGACATTGTAATATTGGACCATACACTGTAATACTGGACCAGACACTGTAATACTGGATCATACATAGAGGATCTAGCACGAGTGTTCATGTTATATTGAATTTATTGAACGAGTATATTAATTTCATATGAAACGAGCCTTTGGCGAGTTTCATATGAAATTAATATACGAGTTCAATAAATTCAATATAACATGAACACGAGTGTTAGATTCTATTTATTATATAATTCGAGAAACCTACCTACATAAGTGGTTTCAATACTAACGTCTCTATATGCAATGACGACGAGAAAGGACGCATCACATATACTAATTTGAGAGCATGTTCCGCTAACAAAAGTAGTCCGCAGAATTTTATCAGAATAATAAATGGCCAACAGTTTTACTTTTAACGATCATTTTAATTGTGATAACAATTGAAATAATAAAAGTTTACAAAATATGACTTCTNGTCCTTGGTAAACATGAACTTGTATGTTTCCTCCTGTGACAGCACCTGAAAAGATACTTTGGAAACCGCCCTGGACCCTGACAACAGAGGAAGTTGACTGGTTACACGCCATTGATTGTTGTGTCAGTGATGTTGTGTTGCATCCGGTCTCAGGTGCTGTTGGATTTCCGTGCAGTATTTTGGAGATTTCTTTGTGTTGATTCGTGTTGATGTGTGAATAATTATTAATAGAAGAAATGTTTCGGTGACCAGAAATTTGCATTATATGGTTAGCGGGGATGTTATTATCGTTCAATTTCTGGACAAGATATTTCCTCGCACTGTGATTTGACAAGTGTTTGTCAGTTTGGATTCCTGCTCCCTTTATGGCACGTTGCATCATGGATTTTAGCTTGTTGATACCAACGGGTTGGCGCTTGAACCAAGTCTCATGACTTCCAGGTGAGCTTTTTGTTGTAGTAGCTATATAAAATGGATCTGATCCTTTACAGTAAGTCGTAGGTCTCATATCTGCATAGCATTTGTAAACATGAACAGGACACCTTTCGGGATTTTCAGTGTTTGCCCACAATTTTGGTTTTACTTTGCGTACATCACGGGTGTTCTCCCCTGTCCTGGTTTTTGTTCATGTCCGTCAGTGTGGTTTTGTAGTGTAACGTCCCCCCAGCACATATCACATAGTAGTAGTGCGTAGGAATACGACCTAGTTCCCACGGTGTCGCGCGCTCATTTGCATCTTTATTGCACACGTTCAATATCAATTTTATTGCACCCCTTTATTGCACTGCAGAAGTCTTATATTGTATAATAAATTGTAATATTGGACCATATACTGTAATACTGGAGTGAACGTTGTAATACTGGACCAGATATTGTAATACTGGACCAGACATTGTAATACTGGACCAGACAATGTAAAACTGGACCACAGACTGTAATACTGGACCAGATATTGTAATACTGGACCAGACATTGTAATACTGTACCAGACATACTGGACCAGACACTGTAATACAGGATCATACATTGTAATATTGGACCATATACTGTAATACTGGAGCAGACGTTGTAATACTGGACCAGAAATTGTAATACTGGATCATACATTGTAATACTACACCAGACACTGTAATACTGGATCATACATTGTAATATTGGACCATATACTGTAATACTGGAGCGGACGTTGTAATACTGGACCAGATATTGTAATACTGGACCAGACACTGTAAGACTGGACCACACACTGTAATACTGGACCGGATATTGCAATACTGGACCAGACATTGTAATACTGTACCAGACATTGTAATACTGGACCATACAATGTAATACTGGACCAGACATTGTAATACTGGACCATACACTGGAATACTAGACCAGGCATTGTAATACTGGACAATACATTGAAATACTGGACCAGACGCTGTAATACTGGACCTGATATTGTAATACTGGACCATACCCTCTAATACTGGACCATACATTGTAATACTGGACCAGACATTGTAATACTGGCCCATACAATGTAATACTGGACCATACATTGTAATACTGAACCAGACGCTGTAATACTGGAACAGATATTGTAATACTGGACCATACACTGTAATCCTGGACCATACACTGTAATCCTGGACCATACCCTGTAATACTAGACCAGGCATTGTATACACTGTAATACTGGACCAGACATTGCAATACTGGACCATACACTGTAATCCTGGACCATACCCTGTAATACTGGACCATACACTGTAATAATGGACCAAACGCTGTAATACTGGACCTGATATTGTAATCCTGGACCATCCACTCTAATACTGGACCATACATTGTAATACTGAACAAGACGCTGTAATACTGGAACTGAGGGTTTAATACTGGACCATACACTGTAATCCTGGACCATACCCTGTAATACTAGACCAGGCATTGTAATACTGGACCATACATTGTAATACTGAACAAGACGCTGTAATACTGGAACTGATTTTGTAAAACTGGACCATACACTGTAATACTGGGCCATACACTGTAATACTGGACCAAACGCTGTTATACTGGAACTGATATTGTAATACTGGCCCATACACTCTAATACTGGACCATACATTGTAATACTGAACCAGACGCTGTAATACTGGAACTGAGGGTTTAATACTGGACCATACACTGTAATAATGGACCAAACGCTGTAATACTGGACCTGATATTGTAATACTGGACCATACCCTCTAATACTGGACCATACATTGTAATACTGGACCAGACATTGTTATACTGGACCATACACTGTAATAATGGACCAAACGCTGTAATACTGGACCTGATATTGTAATCCTGGACCATCCACTCTAATACTGGACCATACATTGTAATACTGAACAAGACGCTGTAATACTGGAACTGATGTATAATAAATTGTAATATTGGACCATATACTGTAATACTGGAGCGGACGTTGTAATACTGGACCAGACATTGTAATACTGTCCCAGACATTGTAATACTGGCCCATACACTCTAATCCTGGACCATACATTGTAATACTGGACCAGACGCTGTAGTACTGGAACTGATATTGTAATACTGGCCCATACACTCTAATACTGGACCATACATTGTAATACTGGACCAGACATTGTAATACTGTCCCAGACATTGTAATACTGGACCACACACTGTAATACTGGACCGGATTTTGCAATACTGGACCAGACATTGTAATACTGAACCATACAATGTAATACTGGACCAGACATTGTTATACTGGACCATACACTGTAATACTGGGCCATACACTGTAATACTGGACCATACACTGTAATACTGGACCATACACTGTAATACTGGACCAAACGCTGTAATACTGGAACTGATATTGTAATACTGGACCATACACTCTAATACTGGACCATACATTGTAATACTGAACCAGACGCTGTAATACTGGAACTGATATTGTAATACTGGACCATACACTGTAATACTGGACCATACACTGTAATACTGGACCTGACATTGTAATACTGGACCTGACATTGTAATGCTGGACCTGACATTGTAATACTGGACCAGACATTGTAATAATGGACCATACACTGAAATACTGTACCAGACACAGTAATACTGGACCAGACTTTGTAATACTGGACCAGACATTGTAATAATGGACCATACACTGAAATACTGTACCAGACACTGTAAAACTGGACCATACATTGTAATACTGGACCATACACTGTAATACTGGACCATCCACTGTAATACTGGACCATACACTGTAATACTGGGCCATACAATATAATACTGGACCAGACATTGTAATACTGGCCCAGACATTGTAATACTGGACCAGACACTGTAATACTGGACCAGGTACTTTAATAATAGACAACACACTTCAACATTTTACCTGACACATATCAATCTAAAATATAAAAATGTATTACGACTTGTTATTTGATTTATCATGCAAAAAAATATGGTTATAAATTTATAATATATAAGACCATGTAAACGCTTCGGAAGCTGTATACTTCCGGGTTCTTTGTTATTAGACACATTCTCTGATCATTACTCTTGTAACAAAATTAGTGTCTTCTAATCGAGTTTTTTTTAAATCACAACAAGATCCCATTTCGCCGATGATTTATAAATTATACGAAGTTATTCATATCTCCTGCCATGTGAAGTGTGTATAGGTAAAGATAAAACGGAACGACCTTTTCCGGATCACTGATCTTCTTGCATATTTGCACCATTGTAATTTTAAACAAAATACAAAAGATGCATTCTGTTTTTATATACGCTTATACAAACACACAAGCAAACTAAATTAAAGGTACAAAACACTAGGTGTAAAGAAGACTAGCTGTGATTACAATAAGTAACGAATAGATAGTTATACATTCATTACATTCCAAAACGATTCACGCCCTTAACGCACATACACCAGTGGTGCTTATAAACGAAGTCCGATAAACGGGAGCTGTGTAAAACTAGCTTTGCGCTCGTATAGTTCCGTATTTTTGAACAGGAAGTACAACTTACACCAATATAAAATATCATCAATAAGTTTAATTGATATATTTAAATATTAATTATTATATTTACGCATAAATTTTAAAAGATTGGTGTTAGGAAGCACACATTAATATATACTAAAATGGCTGGAATAATCCCGAGTTATAAACTTTTCCGAAAGAAATTCGAGTGTTCCGAAGAGCCATTGGGAACTTAGTAAAATGTCTGCGAATTGCTACATGTTTAATGATTGGCAACTCCAATTTCCCAATCTAATTCCGTGATTATTCAAATGACAATTTGATTTTGTTGGCCTAAAATTTAAAGGTTAGAAATAGTTCTAATTGGTGAGAATCACTGTAATTTATTAATCTGTTGCACGTCATTTTCAACCGGAATGAGGCAAACGAAAGTAGTTTTCTGAGGATTTATTATAGTGACGGTCCAGTTAAGTGCAGCTGTAATGATGCCAAACTCGGTAAGAGCGCAGAATTATTGTCATAATCAGTCGCCACATACTCAAATATAAAGTGAGATTTTAAAATTCATCTTGATTTATGTTATTTTTAGTACACGGCCACGTTGAAGAATTCTAGTTTGGTTTGATTTTGGGAGGGGGGTGTTATTTGTTTTATATTTATAATGAGGAGGTCTTGGTTTCTTTGACATGTGTGTACCTGAGGTATGCCGTTTTTACAGCAATTTTGAGGTAAAAATATACAGATAGGTGATGTACATGTCAGAAAGTTGAGTTAGTTGATTCAGCATTTATCATTCAAATCACTTGTCTTGTTTGTGGTATTGATTTCTGCTGATTATCCTGTGTTATAAATTCACGGTTTAAAGTGTGTGCTCATGTATTTAGTGTGCAGGTACAGGACATGTACAGCTGTTCAGTGTTACTCCAAACCAATCAAATTAGTTAACCTCCCCTCACCCACCCCAAGTAGTTTGTTTAGATTGTGTCCTATTTTTCAAAGACTGTCCTATATGTTAATTTAGACCTGGTGGTAAAGAATCTTGCAATCTACCAGATATAATAAAATCTAAAATACATGAAGAATATTTATAATGAAATACAATTTATTATACCCAGAACATTAACTGCTTATTTTGACATTTTATCTAACTTGACTTCTCTAGGTTATTTTTAAGTCCAAGAAAAAAATACACAATAAAATATATTTTTACATGATTTTTTTTATCAGGAATATACTATGAACGTGTACAAATCACTATAGCATGGTTATTTTATTAGATTAAATTAATCCCATCATCTTTATTTTTGAAAAGTGACTGGCACTAGATCATAAACTAAGGGAACTTAGATATATAATTTCAGAAATGAAGAATGTCTTCAGTTCCTTTTCCAAATGAGTTTTATCACACAGGGGAGCATATGGTAACTGGACTTCTGCCCCAAAGTTTGAAGCAGATTCCAAGAGAAATATTCAGTTTAATGACACATGTACTTAAAATTTGGGCTGAAGACTCAAAAACTAATGGATAAGTAATTGTATAACTCTTTTTAATAATAATATCTAGGATAGATATTTCAGCCCAAAAACCTTCTTTTTTTTGATACAGAAAAAATTCTGTTTAAGAATCATCTGTTTTGAACAGTTTTTTTCTCTCATATATATAGCACCGACACTTGATCCATATTGATATTAAATATTTGAAATTTGAATATTTCTATAGTACATAATTCCATAACCTTCAACCTATAGGGACATGTCAAATACTACCAGGTACACATTTATATATATAATGGAAGATATTATATATAATAAATGAGCATCACAGCATATATATATTTTGCTGCACACTTAATAAGCATGTGACATGTCCCTGTAACCCACATCTAATTATAGGTAAGTAGTGGGATTTTTATTGGAAGCCAATATCAACACATCCAACTAATAAAGTACTTTAAAACAAGACCCCCATGAGCCTAACAGGTCACCTGAGTTATAATACAATTGTTATTTGTTGTTGTGATATGACAAAAACAAAAATTACATATGTATAGCAGGGAATTTTGTCCCTCCCCAGAGAGGATTTGGTACCCCAGGGGTTGTGAAAATCACATTTTGATTAAGCACATCAGGATATTTCAATCCATTTCATCATATCTGGTTCTGAAGTAGACAATTACTGTTTTAGCTATTTTGACCCCTTTTGGCTCCGCCCCTCACGCCCTTAGCATGCACATGATGACAACTCCAAACAAGTATGAATGTGTTACTACTGTAAATGGATAAAATATATCTTGAAAAGTCTTATTTCCATAAACTATAGCAAAGTGTATCCCCTCCCCAGGAGTAAATGGGTGACATTTGAGGGATATACACCTCATATACATCAGGTATACACCTTCTATAAATCAAATATAAACACCTGCTCTAAACCTCCCATACATTACCTATACATCCAGCATCAGCCTCAATAAGTCAGATATCAACTATTCACCAGGCATACACCTAAACATCAGGTATATACCTTCTTTACATCAGGTATACACCTATAGATCAGGTATACACCTTCTATAGATTTGGTATACACCTACTACAGAACAGGTATGCGCCTCCCATACATCAGGTATATACCTTCTTTACATCAGGTATACACCTCATATGGATCAGGTATACACCTTCTATAGATTTGGTATACACCTACTACAGAACAGGTATACGCCTCCCATACATCAGGTATATACCTCCTATGGATCAGATATATACCTCCTATAGATCAGGTATACACCTCCTATATATCAGGTATACACACCTCCCATATGATACATCAGGTATACACCTATATATCAGGTATACATATCCTATAGATCATGTAGATCAGATATACACCACCTATAGATCAGGTATACACACCTCCCATATGATACATCAGGTATACACCTTCCATACATCAGGTATACACCTCCTATAGATCAGGTATACACCTTCCATGCATCAGGTATACACCTACTATACATCAGATTACACCTATACATCTATTAAGTATGCATGCACATATACATGAGGTATATGTCAGGTCCATATTCCCTGCAGGTAAGGTACCTCATCTTTATAATATTTCTCTGATTGGTTCCTATTGATTGCATGCACAGGAAATATAACATCATGTTGTTTGCTTGTGCTGGAGTTTCCCAATTATGTTCCCTTATTGTGGCCCCTCTAGAACAAGAAGCATAGGTGCATTAATTATCAATAGCTAACCTGGAATTTTCGTTTTCATTAAAAGTTGTTGATTACCTCTTACCATACAAGAAATATCAGCTTGGGGATCTCAACAATTTCCATGTTATGACTGAAGGAGTCAGTCCTCAGGGGTGGGCTCAGCTCCATTAAGGACTATATTGGTATCATGAGTGTTTTTCCTCTGCCTGTCCAGCAGCATCATATGGATGGGATCTTTACTGCTTTCATGTAAAATTTGGGGACTATAAGTCCCTTGTGGCAGGGGCGGACCCTGGCGCCAATCATGTAAGCATGGATGTATTCAGATGGTTACATGGTGGGGGATCCTAATTATCTCTACACCCAAACTTCCTCTATTGGCACCCAAATGCTCTGGCCCAGTGTTCTGCTTTGCCTCAGTATTTTTCAGACCAGAGATATGCTACAATTTTGGCAGTCATTCAGGAAGGGTAGGTTTTCGAAGATGTAATGTCTTGTTTTCCTCTTTACCGGAAAACATACCATGTATATATTTTGTATCATGTACATTGTATCTTCTGAAAAATGAGTCAGTACACTATATATAATAGAGATGATAAATACAGGTACCTTTTGCAATGAGGCTTTCCCTTACTCAATAAATAATGACTCTATATGAGGTAAATCTATAAACAAATTTCAGCATGTAGATGATATACATGTATATTTGAAAACTGTCTCGGGATATATTTCATATACATAACTAATTATAGAAACAGTATTCGAAATATGTAAAGATAGCATCATTTGTAAATAGTATATATCATATATATATATATACATAAAACAAGGCAAAGTATTACGTGTAAGGCAATCCATAGTCCCCCAAAGGTAATGATTTCTATATTTAACAAACAGTACCTATTATGTCAGATTGTATCTACTGTTAGGAAAGTATCCTGATACATACTTGCACTACTCCATCCCAAGATGTCCTTGTACACCAAATCTGGTTACTCCAGGTGAAATAGTATAGAATTACAGAGTGCAAACATATAATCCTGTATACCGCTCTTTATATACTATGTTACAAGACCAATCCTTATATACCCTGTATATCACTCTTTATAAGCTGTATACCATTCTTCTAATATACTGTGTATGCCACTCATTATATACTGTGTATACAACTCCTTATATTCTGTGTATACCACTCTATATGCTGTGTTTATCACTCCTTACATACTCTCTATACAACTCTTCTCATATAGGCGTAAGAATTGTACCTGCTGCCCCCAATTGCATGATCGTAAGAGGCGACTAAATTTGGGACCTTATCTCTTCTCTCCTTTCTTAATATCTTTCTTTTTCCTAATGTCTCCCTTGACAATGCCTCACTTTTGGCCATTTGTTGAGCGTTCGCCCCTGTGAGGAAGGCTTTGGGTTCTGTCCCCTGGCCGAGACATACCAAAGTCTTTAAAAATGGCAGTTTCTACTCCTGCTTAACGCTCAGCAANGCAGCCTCCCAAAATACACACACATACACTACACGCATGCATCTTGCACACAGGGGAGGCCGTCCTTAAATGACCTTAGCTGTTAATAGGATGTTAAACAAAATCAAACAAACAAACAAATATTCTGTGTATACCACTCTATGCTGTTTTTATCACTTCTTACATATACTGTATACCACTCTTTATGTACTATCTAGACAAATTATAACATACCCTGTAAACCACTCTATGTATACCATGCACATCACTCTTTATATACTCTGTATACCACCCTGTGTACTCTGTAAACCACTTTTTTATGTACACTGTATACCACTCTCTATATACCATTCTTTATATACTCTGTATACCACTCTCTGTATACTATGCAGATCACTCTTTATATTTTCTGTAAACCACTTCTTAAATACCCTGTTTACTAGTTTTTTTTATAATCTGTATACAAATCTTTATCTTTGTAAAGACATGTTGGTTACTGGTTACAAGAGGCACTGTGATAGGACCAGTCTCCTGGGAAAATCCTAACAAAAGTGTATCCAAATTTTGATGCTCAGCAATATATATACTACTACAGCCAGGTATTTCACATGTATATATTATCACAGATAGGTATTACACATGTATATACTATCACAGACAGGTATTACACATGTAATTACTACTACAGACAGGTATAACATATGTATTTACTATCACAGACGGGTATTACACATGTAATTACTACTACAGACAGTTATAACATGTATTTACTATCACAGACAGGTATTACACATGTATTTACTATCACAGACAGCTGATATAACACATGCAATTACTTAATACAGAGAGGTTCCTATATAATATACTGCTATTGTTGTTTTTGTGGGGAGGGGGTTGAATGGAAAATAGCTTTATTTATTTATTTTCTCATTATATAAACATCTGTTTTACCACATGATATCTTATATTTGAATGGCAATAAAGTGTGTATCTAGCATGTGTGAAATGTCTTTTTAGGTCACAAAATACAATTGTATCTCTACAAAATATATCTAGTGATAAATATCTCATAGACTTTAAAGAACATGCACCTGATGATGAAATATCACTTATTTGTATATATGTATTAACGAATGAAATATTATTTCTTGTCTGTGATAGTATAAGTAAATACAAGTTTATAACCAGTTTGAAACAATGAATCAATGTTCCTTTACATGACAATAATTATTGATAGAACATAGAATTACAAATACATAAGTATGTTCCTTAATGTCTGTGATAGTTAAAACAATTTTATCTGAAGCAATATAATTAAAGATCTATAGCCTGTCTGTGATAATAAATACAGGTGTATGACAAGTCTGAAACAGTAAATAAAAAAAATATGTTCCTATGTCTGTGATAAGCAGCCTGAAACAATTAATAAATGTTCCTAATATGTTTGTTATAGTTAATACAAGTTTATAAACAGTCTGAAACAATCAATAAATTCCATAACCTGTCTTTGAATTTGTAAGGGTAATACTAATAATGCAATTTTATCAAATTACTTTAAAACATTTAGACTAGGAAATCTGTGAAGAAAATCTAGATAAAACATTTTAATGACTAAATTGTAAGTATTACATGCAGTAGGGTCGTTTTCCTTCAGTTATGAAATGCATAGGAACATCCTTTTCTCTACCACTTACCACTATCTACTTTATAATGCTAAACCTTTAAAAATAATGTTAATACCGCTATAAACTCCTACTTTCACTTTCACATACTTCATTTCCGGTTAAGTAATACGAAACTGACCCTTCCGAATTAATGCTTTACCGTGCACAGCTCCCGTTTATAACATTCTTATAAACGTACGACGATTCGATTACATATCCGGTATGATATTTCACCAGTTCTTGTCCTCCGGAGCGAGAACCCTTACAGGATCCATTGTGTGAAATACCGACGTTTTAAAATGCCGAAGATATTGTGAGTTTATCCTTTTTGATTTACTTTGTAACCGTTCTTTGAGTCAGATTTCTCAGTATCGATTCAGCTAGTGCAAAATATGAACAAAGGAACGTTCATGGAGAATAAGACTACGTGTTCCGGAACTGTAAGTGTCGTCTGCTTCATCGTCGACAACCGCAATGTAAACTGTAGAGATATCACCACAAATCTTGTCTATAGAATTCATCCACCTGCAAGTTTGCAAGCCCTGTGTTGTAAACATAGTTACAAATGTACATGTACATGTACAAACCATGTTAATCAAGTAATGAGAAACTCGGCTGCACTAGCAAACTTTGAACAACTACATTACCAGTAACACTTTAGGCATTGCCTATAGTTTATACGGTGACCTACATTCTTGTGTGTTTATGTGTATTACAGTTACGCCCTTTACACATCAGAGGCATGCACGAATGCTTTCTGTGATCTCGATGGTATCATTAAGGCTACACATATTTTATGATCGAATAGGGCTGCACATTTATGGGGTCATTCTATTTTTCTAGATACACCGAGACCTTTAATTAGTAATCATTACACTATAAAATATACTTGTGTTTAGGAATAAATTGTTAAAATATGTATAAACAAGATCTTTTTTATCATAAATCATTTTTAATATATTTCTTTATTTCTGACGTAGCCTTACATTTTAGTATTAGGTTTTCATGTCTTAAAAATAACTTTTACTTGCCTCTTCGGTCGGTTTTTATTGGTGTACTCCATTACCTTCAGTGTTACTCTCAGTGCAGTATGTTTGTCCCGTTTACCTAAGACCTATGGTATATCCTTACATATTTAAATCACCTTAAAGAGTTGTTTTTTAAAACGACGCACTGTCCCATGATGACATAAATGCATTAAACATCATATTTTATTCTCTTAAAAGATTCTGTACATCTTTGATGTGCCCGTTGGCTTCAATAAGATTCATCAGTTTGGAAATATGTTATTTTAACGTTTTACTGTATACACGTGTCGCAGCGTTTCGTCACATCGATGAACAATACTTGCATTCAGTCTCGTGATTTTATTTTGATATAAATTGATTTAAATCGCCGGTGGAATTTGTAGTTCCAGTAATTCTGATAAGGTATCAGTAATCTTTGGATTTTGCTATGGTTCCTAGTGAAAAGATATTACAAGTAAAGCTATGCTACGTACGAAATATTAGTTGGCCTCGATATCCTTCAGCTGCTAACGTCCAATTAGCAGTCAATTAAGGTGATTTAGGGACGTCCCTACATGTGTTTTGTGTATGTGTGCATGCGTGTATGTGTACCGGAGGCAGTGTATATTGGTGGACTTGCCTGCTTGTGATAGCGCGGATCTGATGCCGACTTTATAGTGCTTTCTAACTAAAATATTATGTCGACGGCACCCAGCACAGCATTCCACCCGGTCATATTATACTGACAACGGGTGAACCAGTTATTGCCATTTCCCTAAATGCTGAAAGATAAGCAGGAAATGACAACTACAATTTTAAGGACTTGTTTATGTCTCGGCCTGGGGACTGAACCCATTGTCGTCCTCTCATGGATGAATGTTCAACGTTAAAGCCAAAAGTGAGGTATTGCCAAGCAAGGCGCTAGGAAATAAAGAGAAGCTAGAGGTTTAGAAAAAATTAAAGATCCTAAATATTGCATTTGGTGCAGCAGATTTATTTTGATCGCTTTTGTGTCCGCAAAAGAGGTCACAAACGCAAATCCCAAATAATGTAGGGGTTTTCCTCATTAGTCGCATGTAGTTGGTAACGGAAGGTGTATTCTTTTCTCCATCTCCGACCTAGTGCAGGGCAAAATGATCTAAAAATAATTGGAAATTTCTTTTCTCATAACCAGAAGAAAAGTTCCTGTGTTTGAATTAATAATAATAATGCGAGCTAAAATATGACATGGTAGTTAAGTTCCTTTTAATAATAAAATAAAAAGATCGATTAGATTATTTTATGTATTTAATTATCATAAACACAAATATAATAGAATACAACATTATTTTAACATTGATTAGAAAGGAGTGGGAAGAAGTAAACTCTTAAACATCATTCATTTAAGCATTGGCGATTACTATTTTCTTATTTATGTGTTTATTTGATTGTTAAACATATTTTAACTGTTAACTGTATGAATCATGTCAACAACCAAGAAGACTAAAATAGAAAATTGTTAGATTATTTAGAGAAAATGTATTAATTTTATTTCTGGAATTTTATGTTGAATGTAAAACTTAGAATTAAAAGTTGATGTAAAATCTCAAGAGATTACAATCTCATGGAAGCATGAAAATAGTAAAAATTGAAGATTTTACAAAGGTGTACTTATATAACCTAGAAAAACATGTAGGTTAATCATGTAAACATTGCACAAACCAAGGTGAGTGATACAACAGTACAACAGGCCGTAACATCACACGAGTAATGTTTAACGTAGTTGTAAATCTTAGGAAAGCATATACAGAAAGTCACAATGAACCCAGCATACAGAAAGTCACAAGGAAACCAGGTGTAAGGTAACTTACATCGGTCAGTAGGTCACAGATCACACATTGGTACAAAGGCTTAACTATCACCATGGTAATATGTAAGGTAGGTTTAAACCCCCAGGAAAGCATGTGTAATAACACAATACAGCTAAATGTAAGATAACCCACATCGACCAGGAGGTCATGAAAATAGTCGCTCTATTGTAAGTGTTAGCATGCTCTTGTATAAAAACATTTTATTTATGGTTGAATCACGGTATGTATTACAACTTACAGCGAATGAGTTAAATAGTCTGTACCCACGTTACTGACGACTAAGGAAGATTAAGCAGGAATTAAACAGGTTGAAATACTGCTATTAACCATGATTCATTCACCGTTTCGATGATCGTTGTTATCTATATGAAATACTTATAAATGTCATATGGGGTATTTGGAAGGCTTGTTCTTTTATTCATTTATTATTTATGAAAGGGAGGTGATCCGGAAATGTCTTCTCTATTATTTCTTTTATATGGCCGTATGTTTTCGACTTTCTGTTGGATTTATATTCATGTTCATTGAGTAAGTGGTATGTTTTGTTCTTGTGGGTTAATATGGTGCATAATATATTTTAGGCTGAAGCAGAATTTATCAGTGTATGCCAGAAATGTGATAAATTATGTGATAGAGTTGTGTTTAACGATCAATCTTGAGTATATGCTATGACCTGTTTCAGGCGTTAGCGTAACAATGGTTCATTACACCTTGACACACGCGTCACCAGGGAGATGTGAGTTTGATATCGCCAGCCCAGCGTCTGCTTACCGCGATCGTACGGGTACGTACCTTTGGGCTTATGTATACAAATTAAACCGATGAGGACAAAATAATACCACATTTTCAACTAAAGAGGCATAATACAATAAGAAGATTAGTGAATCATTTGTGTCAAGTAAACAAAAGGACATGGAAGAATTTGGTGTCATTTAAGAGATAGGACAGACTACAGACATAGGACATATCATGTAAGCAATAGGGTAGAGTGAGCAAATGCTTTTGTTACGCGAAAGGAAAAACAAAGTGACGTTTCGTAAACACTATGTCAAAACAAAAGTTTAACCTCATCGTTGTAGATGATAATTACCATTTATCACATAATGTACTGTGCTATCCAGTTAAAATACCCATGCCATTTAGTTTTGCGTATTAACATATGTAATATGATCTATCAGCCCTTTGATTGGTTGTAAGTTTCATTTTTTTCAATTGTGACGACACGCCATAGACAAGTACATGACGTCACAGACTTACGTAGTGGAGTCAAAATAGCTGCTTTTTACATTTCATGGTTGGACGAAAATTGTCGTTTTTTACAAATAAATGTCACAAATCTTGATTTTGTGAAAAAAAGGATCTTACACTCGTTTTCATTTTATATGAAATTTTGGAACCTTGTCACGAACTTTTTCATTTTAGCGAGCCTCAATTTGAAAAATTCTTAGACTCGTTTCATAAATCTCATATGAAATGGAAACTCACTTAAAATCCTATATATATAGGCGATGGCTCGTTAAATGTGTTCATCCTGAAAATACTTATACCATTTGGCTATATTGATTATAGAAAATATCCTACTTATTATAGTAGTAATTAAAATTTGCTGGTATGTTAAAAGTACATTTTGTTGTCCCTGCAGGTCACCTGTCAATTTGGGGAGTCAGTAAAATCCTTCAGGACGCAGGCACAATATGCGGCCTTCATGATTTTATACCGTTATCACAGAATTTGGTCAGAGACAATATTCGGCTCTTTCTCATCAGCGAAAAATGTGTGATGTCTCCAACATTTCATACTAAGTTCTCATGGGCTGAGAAACTACAAAAATATCACGTGACTTACACCGTGTCGTCTGTAACACCTGCCACCCTAGGTAACAGACAGGTATTGTCTGACCCAGACACGGGAAGCTGGTATTTGAAATCAGAAAACAAACTTGTTGCTGTAAATTGGGAGACTCGGCGGTCTGTAAAGTTACCGAAATCGTATTATGAGAGTTCAAGTAAGCTTGTTGACCATGAACAAGCGTCAATGATGACCAGAAAACAAGATGCTCTCATCCCTCCTGTTACATCTTTCAGAACAACTACCCAAACGCGTTACAGTGACCTAGATTTTAACTACCACCTGAACGCCGCGGAGTACTACCGGTTCTGTTCCGATGCTGCATCCGAAGCTTCTCTCTCCGGATACTACCGGCATTTTACGTCCGACATCGTCAAATACCCACTGATGCAGACTGAAGTGACGTTCCTGGGCGAGTGTGGACCAGGAGAAAAACTCACCGTCTATACTTGGCAGGACGAAAACGACGTTACCAAGTTGTACTTTGCAATTTATTTGAAGGAGGTCAGAATATTCCAGGCTTGTTTTATTTTCGATCGTAATTTGTCAAAGAATAGAGTCATGGCAAGTCTATGAAAACTGGTCCAGATATTTAAATTTCAATCAGTTTCTTACAGCATGTTACATGTAGAATAAAATGCTCAGTTTTGTTCCGATGCTTTGTATTTCTGGTGATTAAACCTTGATGCGTGTGACTGCACGTAGGCTGAAACATATGCCATACTGGCTCTGTCTGCTGAAAGACAGAAAGTTCCAACAAGATGAATGTAAATATTTTGCAACCAGTATTCATGAAATTAAAGCTTTTTTCAATTTTGCATTAGGCTAATAATTGAAAAGTAATATTTTCAGAGTGCAAATATAGTAATGAACAAATAGGATTTTTTAAAATGAAAATAAGCTTATAGTAGCATGGTATATGTATTAAACATGTATTTTGTAAAATCATAATAAAAAGTGAACAAACAAATTTACTTCGTAATGACATTTTATTTGATTCCGTAAAGAACTGACTCACATAGAGACGTGTTTGTACATGACGCTCCCATTGCTTGACTTACCATGCACGTGTCTGACGGCCAACAGTAGGAATCCCTACGTCAATATATAAAACTGATCTACCAAGTACGTATTTAACGTTAATGTGTATAGGCTGTTAAAATCTGAAATGATATTTCAACAGACGGATAATTTTTCATGTACGTTTGAGTTTTTCTCCTTTAGAAGCTATGATAATGAGCAAAACATTTTTTTTTCATATGGTTTCTGTAAAGGGTGTTTGGGCGCTGTAGTGGATAACGCCTTCGCCTTTCACCAAAGCGGCCGGGGTTCGATTCCCCGATCGGACGTGAAAATGTGTGTTTTCTTCTGGCACTCCGGTTTCCTCTCACATAAAGATTTCATTCACGCTAACATTCTGGCTTACAAGAGTGATAAGTTAAAGTCAATATAACTTGTTTCATATTTTTTGTTAAATGAATTAAGTTTATGATAGTTATTCTTTCAATTTTACAGTCCATTTTATTAGTTACATAAGCTCGAGTCGCATTACTTATGGGAATTAATTGTTAAGTATCCGCAGTATCCAAATCTATACACTGAATTTAAAGAGTAGGTGTAATGTTTCGTATGTCGAAACTAATGGAATGGTGTCATTTCTGTGGAAATTTACACATTGATTCGTTAAGCTTAATATTTTACACTGTGACAAATATGCAAAAGTAAGAGACAAATGATAGTGCTATATAGCACTCGATGTCAATTACAATATAGCTCTTCTTATTCATATAAAATATTTATGTACATTAATTTTTCGATAGATGTGTACTTTTCAAATGTCATTTATAAACGTTGATTGTTTTTTATATATACCTATCACGTGTGTGCAATCTTCTTTATACAGAAAATAAAAGAAACAATAATTGTCAATCGTTGTAATCGTAAACATTAGAAAAACTATAATAAATACACTTGTAATACAAATAGTATATATATTTAATAATATCATTTATGACATCAGTATTACATTCCAGGGTATATAAAATTACATACATATGCAAATAAATACAAACATCACTGTGTTTGCATGAACCTTTGAGAACATAACATTAAAATATTTAGATTCCAACCATTTTCCGATAGGAGTTTGAACATTCAAGATTAGACAAGTCTTACTGGGCATTGTATAATTTTGAAAGCAGAGTAAACAATTCTGATTGCACATTCAAGACGGAACCATTGGATCCTACAGTGTTTGATTCAGACAAGTTTCAAAAAAATATACATATATAAAAATGAAAATAATATATATCTGAAATATCAAAAAATACCATAATCTCTCTCTGCGAAATACAGATTATCTTTCTAACTATATGATTTAACTTCCATTATGCCAATGTTCAAAAGTGTCCTTTGATGGCGATAACGGAAAAGTAAAACTGAAATATTTCAAATATGAGTAGTGAATAAAATACAAACAAGTAAAACAAAAACGAAAACACTTCTACTCCTACATGTAAAAGAAGACACTACAGTTCAAATGACAAGCAGCTGCATTTTAGCTGGAACTGTCTGTCCTCTTAAATAGAGGTTTATCAGTGCTATATATTAGCAAGTAGAACACAGTATCATATTTCACATATAATTACAACAGATGTTGAAATATTATTATGCATAACATCATCTAATATTGACAACGGCATTTTAATTACCTACAGCTTACCTGTTTATATTTTCTGATAATACGTTGTTGTCACAGAGCAAGGCTGACCTGGCTTTATACACGAAAAGTTATAATGTTTACTCGAGTCAACTATGACTCGGCCAACACTGCCTTTATCATAGCACAACTTATATCTGTAATATATATGTGTGTGGATGTTTGCTAATATTATTTTCATACTTGTTGATGTTAAATAAAGCTTCACCTCTTTATCAATTTATAACACTATTTACAAGAGCATGGCAGTGCAACTATGGAACAATAACAAACGTATTGAGCAGCCATAGGACTATGAACACCTTGGCATAGTTATACGAAAACAAAACTGCTATAAAATAATTGACTAAATATGTAACAAGTGGAATTGTTTGCCTATCTATAACAAATGGTTTTTTTTTATTGTTACCATGAAACAGTTCTCAGATGGCATTCATTAACTTAACATATTTTGAACTATCAAAACAATTGCGTTAAAGCCTAAATCCACTACAATGTTTTCAGGTATCACGCAAATTTATAATTGAGCCGTATTCACTCATACGGGTTATGCAAGTAGAGACCACATTGGCAATCGGATTTCCAATTCGTCAATTAAAATTAAGGAATATTAATTTTACAGTAAAATAGTTTCCAGACAAATTTTTGACTTTCAAGCAATAGCGTACGTTCTTGATATTTTGAATATAAAATTATTAAATACATGTTATATGCAAACAACGTTATTGCTGTAATCGCATTTACGTATTGACTGTGCGAGAGCAACATACTGTTAATGTATGTGTCACACATGGTCGTTATCAATTAACGATAAAACGTGTCATGTTTGGTTCTTTATTCCGCACTTGTAAGAAAAACCTGTAAACATACAACCACACTCCTATACCCTGAACAATAAAACAGACTATAACGCGGACAATATACATGGAAACCGAAAGTAGAACACGCACTCGCACACTCTGCTTACCAGACTATCCGGTGTTCCCTTCTATTACTCTCTGATCTCTGTAAGGAGGTGTAAGAATCTCATCTAGAGTTATAATAGCTCAATAGGGGATGTGTCGCCCTCGCGAGCCAGACACATACTGAATCACATATCGGGGTTTTCAGCTTAACAGAACGTTAGTAAGGAAGGACAGGCGGGAAATTGAAGCGTGCAATATGTGTTTCCGGTCAATCAAGCTATTTATGTAATTTGTCGGATTGCGTACTGTCCAAAGTCCAGGTCAGTGTCAGATATTTACATAACATAACAATACATGACAATGTTGACTGTACAACACAGTACGTAAGTAGGCTACGTGCATATACGTGTATATATATTATATGTACAAAGTACATTGGGTTACATGTCCATAAAAATGGGTTTTTTGTAAACAAAATCCACACGAACGGTTATTACACTTGTTACTAAATTAATAAGTTAATCAAACTAACTGTATAATTAGCAGAAAAGATTTAACTTGTTGGATTAAATGATTTCCTGAGTCCATTTAAAGTGCAAGACTATTTTTTAAATAATTATTATTCTTAACATTGTTTTGTAAATAGGATTACCTTGATTGTAATGAACAAAATTCAAACCTTCTTTGATACTTATGAAAACATATAACATTTGATGTCTTTGAAATTTTCTTTTTTTAAAATCATCGGGAATAAATTTTAAACATATATATAACGTAGAACAATTACGACTCTTCGGCACTCACAAATGCGTGTTTTATTCAATGCGCATGTGTGAGCGTCACATCTGATCGTAGTGATTTTTGTCGACTGATGGGTTGATTTTGCGTTTAGATGCGAGATCATACAAATTTTCGTCCTGGTTTTCTCGGACATGTGTTGTGTGGTCGTACATATCATCAACGTCATCGACTACTTTGGCCTTGTCATTACATGTATCGTAAATGTTATTGGTAGACACATCGCCTGTATGTGCCTCCTGACCTTTGTGCATGTGTTTGGTGTGATCATACATGTCATTGCTGATTTCCTCATTACTTTCGACCTTTCCAGTAAAGGCATCGTACATTGTATTGTTTACGTCTCCATTTTTGTCGAGAACACTCTGTGTATGATCATATGTATCTTCTACACCGTCCTTGACCTTCCTATTAAACACGTCATAGCCACCGTCGGCTTTTGTGCCGTTTTTTTGGCTAAAACTAGCCGTATAGTCATATGCGGAGTCATTTCCTGGGACCTTGACTTTGGATTGCATGACATCATAAGCTTCGTCGTCTGGTTGCTTAGGAACAACGTCTGTTGCATCAGTTTCCGTGTCGGGCAGTGGTAGCATGGTATGAGCATAAATATGATCCTCGTCATCCTCCATAATACATAACTCCATGGCATCATAATCTCCTTCCTCGGAACCAGCTGGATCGGTTGCCGCGTACGCGTAAGCATCATTTACGTGTCCTTTTTCAGTTCCTATTTCGTTAACAATGTCGTAGTTGTATGAGACAGACGGCAATTGTTTGGCTCCCGCTTCTCCAGGTGACGATGTTCTAGCAGCCATTTTGGATTCGCTTTCCGATTCGTCCGATGAAGTGTCGGATTTGATACTATTCATAGCATTTTGAGCGTTTATAACACTTCCTTTAAATTGCACGGGTTTCTCTTTCGTCTTCTTCTTTCTTTGTTTTTTCTTCTTAGCAGATCTGAAAAGAAAACAAAATATGCAGTTGATATTGATAATAACCACACTGGGATAAGGCTAATGAAAATATAACCCTGCTACATGTTTCAAGTGGGTTAAAGACCAAAACACTTCAGAGAGATAAGACTTAAATACCATACCGTTTAGATAGTCTGTCTACAACGACAGCCGTGACCGCTACCAGTGCGATACACCCAACGGTGATTCCTGCGGCAACTAAAACAAAATACATATTACTAGTCAGAGATCGAATTTTTCGATGTAAGTATACTCGACCCTTTGACAATATTTTACTGAGCTCTTACAATGTGCAGTAAATATATGGTGATGATACTATTATACGAAATCCTTTTATATCACACATTGTCTATTTTCTTGCAATTTTGGATGGGTCCTTTAAGATTTATTTCAGAAAGTATATTTTGAAAACAAATAAGAGGATAGAGTTATGCGATGAAAACGGGAAATTCAAATATGAAAATAATTCAAATGTGATCGGAAATCATTGCCAACTCACGTCCAATAACTTTTGAGTCCTCTCGTGAGCTGGAACGCGGTCTAGGAAGTGTGACACGTTCTTTTCCACTGGAAGTAGTGGCAGTTGTTGGGGTCGTGGTCGGCACTGTATTACCCACTGTCATTACAGCTAAACATAAGGTAAAATGGTTGGTTTACTAAAACAACTCAAGATGACAGGAAAATAGGAAGAGATCGTTTGATTTTCAAAGTTACAAACATAAATAATTTTTTTATGAGAATTTCAACTAAAAAAAATTGCTCGATTGTTAATTAACCTCTTTTAAGTGAGATGAAATAACATGTTCGGTATGTAATTTATTTTCTTGATATTTATACTCCCACCTAGTGGGTTTATATAACCCAAATAATGTTATGATTTAATATTTATATTTCCAATTAAAAAAAAAGTGTTTAACACTTTGAACCTTATAATTCTCTAAGTTATCTCAACTTGTGAAAACTCAATAGCATATATATATCTACGTTCTTAAACATTTCTACTGCAGATTTAGTTACACCAACAGCATCCATTTGCTAAACAAAAGAGATCTTTGACGTTAATAGAACCCGGATGTAATTGCACTTAACACCCATATTAAGTGTGAATTGCACCTAGAAGCATAGCAACAACTGATAACCAACCGTCACTTGGTGATGGAATTCCGTTTCCACTCGGAGTATTGTCCGTGGTGAGGATTGGTCCTGTTGTAGTTTCGTCAGCGACCATTTCTGTACAAAGATCAAGGGTTGTACATACCTAACGTATGATAGCACGGCTGAATGCAATATACTGATTAAATGATTAGTAATATGCATGTATTTAGTTCAAACATTCAGGAATAATCCTATTTATAAACAAGAGGCCCAATGGCCTTAGCGGTCACTTGAGTTATATTAAAGGTACTTGTAGCTCAATTGCATTGTTGAGATGTAATGTGGAAATCAAAATGTAAACATAGTGAAATACAACACTTGCCGTGTGACCAAAGGATAAGAACTTGCAAAAAACTATTCAAATAAATTATTTTGCTATTGAGAAATATAATATCTATTGTTATTTAGCCAATTTTCCTCTTTGGTCGACCCCTGGGATAGGTCAGGATCTTACTTTCTAAATACTTTTTGATTTTAATTTCATTATAACTATTTCAAACAAGTTTGAATAATTTCCTGTTGAAAATGAACAAAAAGTGTTATTTCCCTATATAAATTATAGCCAAATTTACCCCCTCCCCAAGGGAGAACGGATGACCTAGGGGTACTAAAATTTCCAATTTGATTAAAGTCCCTGATGATCTTTCCATCCATGCAGATAAATTGACTGTAGTACCTCTGAGTCTGGAGAAAACGATTTTTGAAATTTTAATTAATTTTCACTTTGGGGCCCCGCCCTGGCCCCTGGGGATGGGGAAGGACTCCCAATTTTACAGTTCAACACCATCTTCTTCCAGGGATGATTATCACCAATTAGGAATAATTTCCTACCCAAAATTGACAAAATATACCCAAATGTGTTATTTCCCTATTTAAACTATAGTAAACTTTACCCCCTCCCCAAGGGAGAGCGAATGGCCCGGGGGTACTGAAATTTACAATTAAAAAAGCCCTCGATGATCCTTCCCTCCATGTACAGAGATTGACTGTAATTCCTCTGAGTCTGTTGAAGAAGATTTTTTTAAATATCGGTTATTTTTCCCTTTTGGGCCCCGCCTTGGACCCTGGGGATTGGGCAGGAATCCCAATTTTACAATTTTGTAGCCTCATTTACCAAGGACGATTCTGATTAAGTTTGAAAACATTCCATCTCATGGTTCTTGAAAAGAAGTCGAAAATGTAAAATGTTTACGCACGACGTACGACGGACGTTGCACGACGAACGACGCACGACGACGGACGGAAAGCGATCAGAATAGGGAAATTATTTGCAATATTATCAGTTTAGCCTTTTTGTAGACTATCTGAAAACTATCTTTGACATCTTCGTTTTTGCATATCTATTTTAATTTTCTATTAGCCGAACAGCAGTATAGATTTTTAGAGTGTCAATTTATTGCAAAATAATATACTTGCAATTAAGGAGTGTTGTTCTTTAAGATTTCTGCCAATCAGGATTCTTATTTTAATTTCCCCCACCTTCTTAACTTTCATCTTTTTGACTTAAAATATTCTTGATATCATATCGTGATTCTTGATGTGGATATATCTTTCCCATCTACTGTGACGCAAAAATCTACTTTCCCTCCCTTTTTAAGGTAATAAGGATATAGTGATGCTTCTATCAAAACGTGATGTAAACATGCTTACCTTTCTGGCAGATATACTGTCGCTGTTCAGTACAGTCCGACCTGACAAGTGTGTCACGCTCCAATGCATAGCACTGTACAAACTTACTTCCATTCAAATTACGATCTAGGAAGGAAATACACGTATGCAAACAGGCATGCTGTCAAGTACCAGTCTAAAAACTTCCCTAAATCGCCACCGCGCACTGCGGTATGCATCTGTTCGTGTGAATTATGAACCAGACACAAACATTAAAACACTGTAAACCCCTTATTTTTTCTGAACATTTTTTTCAAGAATGTGCTGCAAATGGTGTATTAGAATATTGAATTAATAGACAAAAGACCAAATGTATTAGCGAGCTTTCGAAAGAACAATTATTCACAATGTCTCCTTTATAACTCTGGCTGACAAAATATTCTGTTTTTTGTGTGTTTTCTTTTGTGTTTATATAAGTATTTAGGCTATAAAATGTTGGGTCAACATGCCTTATATAATCTGATAAGCATATCAGGGGTGATGAGGGAAAAGAAACCTTCGGTATTTTATTTGTTCAAACATAAATCACTATCTTAACTATTTGACTTTAGTGACAAAAAAAATAAATGAACTCTGCGAACTGACGTTTTTGGGAGGTGCATTAAACGAAGTTGGCGGATTTTTCTATTTTCAGGCTATGTCTTGTTTTCCCATTTAAATGGTGTTAAAATGGAACTAGTATGGATGGTTGACTTCATAAGCTCAACAGGTTAACACGTTAAAATATAAAAGTTAAAACAAAGTATTTTATTTTCCTTAAAAAACGTTGTTTTACCTATATCATCAACGTCAACTCTTTGTCTGATGTAGCCACTCCATATCGAAGCGTTCGTTTGATTAGTCTGCAGCAATTTCATTTTGGTTATGTTGTCAGTCGGTGGTATATATCCCTCACTGCACAGTGTATTGACGGCGTAACTCCATGCTCCTGTGTGTGTGAATACCTCAATACTGTCTTTCTGTTCGGTTTCGTTATCTGTAGATAAAAAATATCCAATCATGTGAGATTACATACGTTTTCCCTACATCCTAATTGGTTGGGTCACAGTCACGTGGAGGTCGGTGATATGTGTTATTAACTCGGTGTTACTATTTTTAGAAACAACAGGTCAATATTCGCTATTCGCATTATGACGTTATTTCATTGCGACGTAAGAATGCTCTGTGCCAAATGTAGCACATTAATCCTGATAATTTTCATACGTTCCGTGTTGCTTAATGTTTTAAACATTGTTTAGTTTCAAATATCACCATTGAATACTTTTATTTAGGTGAATATGAGGTTATACGGTCCTGAAAAATTCAAATCAACCTCAACTTCGTCCTAATATATATCACTTTCTCAGGTCTATATAACCACATATTCACCTCGACAAAAGTCCATAATTGGTCAATATTTCTTCTCTTTGAGCACAGCAATATCAATTTTAGAGAACGGTATTACTCTCTGTAATTAATTAAAGTATTTCACTTATGTCACATCGAGTGACGTAGAAATAAATATACACTAGCGTCAACAAGATGATCGGATAAAAAAAAGAACAAAAGGATTCACACTGATAAGATAAGAACAGTGCACCCGAGCGACAGACCATTACTTTCTACAATAGATCTTGAAGATGGGGGAGTGATTTCTCTAACAATACAAATCAATATATACAAATATGTAAGCAACCTTTAACATTAATTCCTTCAATAACATTCTTATTTGCAATAGTTAACATTACGAATGGTCTGGTTTTCCTTGGTTATAATTTGCTAATATCTGGTCTCAGGTTCGCCGATATTATAGTATATCGACCTCATTTTTCTATTTTTTCTAGCACGTGACCGTATCGACTTCTTTTTTAGATATTTCGTTCAGAAACCCTTACCTTGGTTCTCATCATTTCAATATCTGATATCTCATTTTATCGGAAGTTGTCATATGTAATATAAAAAAAAATCAGGAACTTTTGTGAGATAGTGCCAGGTCCATATAAGAACGTATCGACCTCGACAAAAGTTCATAATTGATAAATGTGATATAGTACATGTCCATAGGTGATGTACAGTTTTTAGACGTGTTGTTTGTACTCACAAGTTGTGCAAGCTGTTAAATTGACTTTGGAATCACAAGGTACTGACTGCAGATTCACCGTCTGTGAACTTGAATCGACTTTGAAAACCCGACACAGGTCTTCTTCAGAACCTGGCAAACGAAGCAAAGAATTCAACAATGTATCTTAATACTGTATACCGGGAACTTGTCGCTGCTGATTAATTTTTGCTTATTTCGCACGCGGTAATATGGGCGAATGTATCATTACAGCAAGCAATTATAAACAACGTAGTGTGCATAGTAATTTATTGTGAAGACGAAATTAACACAGGGCGTATGTGGATTATTCTGAGGAAAGCCGAAAGTTTGGTGGGGCGAAAATTTCCCAGTATTCAGTTTATCAGTTTATCAAATAAACACATTTATATCAGGTTTAATAGTCAGGAGTATTAAAAGCAAAATCAATTTATCTTAATCACATTTCGTAACCGCGCCATTTATTTCATGTTTTTGTAAAAAACAACACAAGTATACTGAATCACATGTTAGTGGGGTTAGTATAGGTATGGTACAATTTAGTGAACTGAGTGCTGACTATATATTATATATATATATATATATATATATATATATATAAGTTAATACATTGTATACATTAACAATACATGTCCAACGATTACAATTTTCTGCATATTGTAAAAGGAATATTGCAGTTGCCAAGTCAGTAATAAGGCAAAAAGTGTTTGTTTCAGGCAGCATGCACATGTTTATGATTGGCTGTGAACTCGGCCTGGCTTATAAATTAACCCTAGATACAAATAGGTGATGAAATATCTAGCAGTAGTGGAACCTAGGGTAGGTTGGGAAACATGAAACACACATATTTGTTTTGACCTAAGCGATTAGATGATATAATATCCCATTTAGAAACATCGTTTTCCGAAAGCAGAGCTAGGAGCTCGTCCCACCCCATACACGTCCCACCCCATAAGTTCTCTAGGTAGGCATCGATTTAACTGAAGTCATTTTTGCCTTGTTCCTCCATCAGAAGTCGAACCTGAACGTCGGATAAATATTCCTGTGTATAAATAATTTCGTTTAAGGGTAACTTTCTTTATCTGTACCTATGCCACTTGTTAAGGTGGCGGAGGTGCGTGTGTGCATGGGTGAAATCGACACCCATGCACACATAATCGACAATATTAACAAGGCTGCAGACCTGACTAAATTATATTCATTTGATTACCGTAACAGAGACGACACTCGAGTGACAGTCGTTCAAAACACATGGTACATGTACCAAAGGCAAAGATCAACAAAGAAACAGAGTTTTATAAAGTTGCGGATTTTGAAATGTAAGGGATTGGAGCACTGATACTTTCTCCGACAACACAACTCTTAGAGAGAACAGCTTAAATTAGATTTTTATTCTCTTCTACTGCACTCTTCAGCTTCTAATGGTTCAGGAATTATAGCACTGCTCATCAGTGAGCAGGAACGGGGTCAGGGGGAGTCGGTTTTCGTGTGCATGGCTTCGTACTCTGTCAGCGAAATATCACAGTTTGGATGGCCCGTCGGAAGGGATGAAGCTTTTGTGTATATTAACTACCACCAGAAAACTCCACCACGGATATAGATGCTGGTAGCTATTGTCAATAATCTCATCCGTCAACCGTATTGTTACCGGACACTTCACCTTTTTTATATGTGAAATATTTAGTGGTCGATGTGGCGATCTTGGCAATATTGCCTCAGCTATTGATACTATTTTTAAACGCAACCCTGTGGATTTTCAAATATATTTTTGATTGAATCAGACTATCGTATACTGAATGGTCGTAGCTATGTAAAGAATGGCGTTTGTTTCTCCTTTGGGACACTCTTTGGTGGTCTACTGTTAAATGACTAATTTATATAAAAAAAATACGGATTTACTATCACGCGAGCAAGTGAAGTTGTAAACGCATTGTTGGATGATGACATCTATTGATAGCACAGCACGCATACCGGATCTCCATTCTTACTCATCAGCTCCATGTACACGAGTGAAGCGTTTGCAGTGAACCGAGTCGACACAGCCCCATCGACTATGTCAGGTGATCGTGATCAGCCCAGGGGTAGGCAGAGATAAATATGACTTTATGTGAGACATGAATCGTGAACTGGTCATTCATTGGCACCAATTAAAACAATACATCATTAACTAAGTCCAGTGTTATGCAGTGATGGAGAAAATATTCTTAATCTAGTTACCGATCATATGCCAAGCTCAGTCGCTGAAACATATAATGATCTATGTAATTGTTAAATTCTACATGCGGAAGTATCCATAGCCACAAAGGCTAAAAAGGTTGGAAATATATGGAAGATCTCAAAAATGAGGAGTCGTTTTACATCACGTGTAATTTACTCAATTGGTGTTTTAAAACGACCGTAATTCCAGATAATTGAAAGAAAAGTATATCTCTCATGCGCAAAAAAACCATCGACAGCTGATCTTCGTGACCCCTTAGGGTACAGGGGTATATAACACTAGCATCATCAGTGTATAAAGTATTTTTCACTGCTTGAAACAACTTCCTTACGGCATTGGTTACTGTTGAGGACAACGATATTCATGTACATGTCACATTATTTATGTGATGACGTAAAGGGAGATCACCTATATCGATTACGTATCGTCATTGACGTCAATTATCGAAAATGTTATAAACGTTCAGGTTCAGCTTTTACTGATTTTAAGAAGACTTTTTTACAGTGCTGATAGACAATTATTATATCAGATATGGGTATCTCAGGCCGTACGTTTAACAATATATGCATATAGCTTATATTTGTATTACCAGATACCTTAACTGAAACACCTCATCATATCATTCAGTTTTTGAAAATAATTGACAACGGTTTTTTTAATTTTCTTCATTTCAAGAACGTTTTGACATTTTATGATAAAATTCAGCAAGTTGTTCGTTCAAATATTTATTTGAAAAGAAATGTTCTGTATTGAGAAATTTAATAGGTAATTGTAGTCCATTTCCCGGAAATTGTTTTCATCTCCTGAATTTTTCAATTAAATTGGTTAGCAAAATACAAGAGGAATGCAGCCAAACTTGCCCCAGTTGCTAAAACTATTTAAAGTTTGATAGAGATTAAATATCCTTCATTTGTATTGGGAAACAAATCTACATCATACATATGAAAAGGGTTAGTGTTGTTCAATTTTGGGTTCCCTTACATAAGGTATTATAAGCTAGGCGTCTTGCAAATATCATGAATATTACCTAACATTAGCTCCCTCAGCAACTCTACCACCGCCTTATCTAGAAAAACAACACACTTACTGAAAGCTAAGCAACAGGAAAGATTTAATACTCACAATTTTCTGCACTATCTGAAAAAAAATTACAACGTGTAATTAATTGTTCAAAAATACCGATATACACCTACCTTTTGGTACACATGTGTAAGATATGTTTAGGAGTTTGGTTGTCCAAGAACAGGGATCGCTTCCAAAAAAACGGTTTGATGGCGTAACTGTGCAAGTTTGTTTCCTGTTACAGAGCTGCCGCATTATTGCAGTGGAGTTAGCGTGCCTGCAGTTTTTTTTCGGAGGAAAAATCTTATTTGTATCACAATTTTCTGTCTCTTTTGTGAAACCATAATTTGCATCTTTAATGCGGATAACGGTATGAGTGGGACAAGTGACGTTTCCGGGCTTGTTTTCACATATGATTTGTTGTTTGTCGTGTCGTTCAAAACCTATAGATAAAAACAAAACATTACACATTTTACCCACAGAGTTGGGAAACAAAGAATCGTGTTTCCCTACCGCAATTACAATACATATTTTATTATACCGTAAACAAGTTTACACAGTCGTGAACATGGTCAGACTTCCGCTATTACGTCACTTGTTTGTGAGAGTAACGTCATCATTTTTTGAGAAAACGACATAATTTTTTCACACAAACCAATGACGTAACAATCAATACCTGCTGCCAAGAGAAGATAACTCTGCAATACGCAAAGACGGAATACTGTCGTCTTCTTTAGCCCCTCGGAACTCCAGTTTGTAACATCTTGCTCGTTTTTCCTAGATACGCTTTACATAATGACAATTATGTCAGGGGAAACTCGAGCTCGTGAGGAGAACACGAAGACTTATTTCCCCGTGATCAATATAAAATCAGACACGCCGTTACAATATAAAGATGAGGTATACTAATACGCGTTTGCGATAGTTACTAAATATGGTGCAAAAACAGCACCATTTACTACTTACCACGTAATGGGGGTACTAACATCATTTTTTTTTAAAAAGAATATCATCCAATTTGGCGTGTGTCGGAATATTTGATAGATGTATGACCTTTACCAAAGATCATCATATTATTGTACATTATCTTTATAATGCTAAAAATGAATATTGACTAAAGAAATCATTATGCTAGAGTGAGTTAAGCGATACACAAAACATATATTCAAGAAAACATTAATTAGGAATGCTGTCCACATTATTACGGTGCGAACAAGTAAATACGAAGGGGGGGGGGGGGGGGGGGGAGGGGAATGACCTATTCTGCAACATCTTCGAATCCTGAGTTATTGATTCTACCATAATAATTTATTTAAACATACGTTGATATTATCTTTCCTACCATTTAAAAGTGTGATGTACTTACCTAAGATTCTATAGAGCGACACCACGTGTTCTTGTTTTCCTCCGCACTTGGTCCCGCTCTCCTGCCCCTCCCCACACGTTACGTTACACTTGGAGTCGAGCGTCCTATTCAGTAGTGTAACTGCAGAGATGTCTAGACACCTGCACACCGGATCCTAGTGGGAGTAAGCAGAGATGTTGAGACACATGCACATCGGATTCTAGCGGGAGTAAGCAGAGATGTTTAGACACCTGCACATCGGATTCTAGCGGGAGTAAGCAGAGATGTTAAGACACCTGCACATCGGATCCTTGTGGGAGTAAGCAGAGATGTTAAGACACATGCACACCGGATCCCAGTGGGACTTTTAGTGGACTCACTATCCTGAATATTTATATCCATAATCTATATCGTATGAGATTGTTATTTTCCCTTCGACAACTTATCTTCTTTCCTGTAGATACGGTTGTTGAATTATCTTTAATTTTCGAAACGATATGGTAAGAAAATAAAATAAAATTATAGATATTTTAGTGTTGTTTTCGTATAAATGATAGTTGGGAGTTCCTATTATTTAGCCTAATTAATTATTATTTATGACTATATAATAAATAAACCATTTCCTTAATATGTCGTTGTTAAGTTAATCAATGAACGCATTATCCCCAATATTCTACGGTAGGTGGCGTTAACTACCTCAAAAGGCGGAACTAGCAACATTATTTGATAAACAGTTTTATCATTTTAATTGTGTGTATACTACTCATTTTTCAATAACTATTTTTTGATATTTTACGGTTATCATTACGACATTTTGTGATACTGTATAAGATATATATATAAATTGTTTACGTGTTTCTTTGCATTGAATGATTGAATGAATATAAAGCCATATTTCAATTCACAAGAGCTCAACTGAATTTATCCCCTCATAACCTGACCAAAATAGAAAACTAGTCCTTTTATTTACAGTACATTTCTGTTAATGTATCCTAAATTTCTTATTCAAAAGTCAGTTTAAAGGACACAGTTCACTTTCAAACTTAATAACTTGAAGTCGGTTCTAGAAAATTAACAGCCTGAATCCTGCATAAGTCTTGGTTAACCTATCCTTTATACTCAAGGGGTTACGCTCACTTTCGCACTCGCCATTCCTGGAATATGTCATAGAAAAATTGAAGGCACAAAGACAGCTGTTTGATTGGTTTAAGGTAAGAGAACCTGACCAATCGCTAGGCTGATACCTGTCCTTTGAAGATGACAAAGGAGCGACACCCGACAACAAAGCCTGTCAATTTTACCGTTACGCGACCGCAAGAGTCTTTTGATGTACATCAAAGGATCGAACTAGTCTTCTTGTCTCATCAACAAGGTGGCGCACACTATGCCTTCCACTTTGCTATGACATATTCCAGGGGTTCAGAGAGCGAAAGTGAGCGTAGACCCTGGATATCGGGGATGTGGTTTACCCCGCCACATCTCCTGTTGATTACGTCACAAAATTGTGTTTTGTTCGCGGAAATTTGCATATATCCGGCCACTTGTATTGCTGTCAACGTCATAAACACTTGTCACGGTCTATGGGCAGGATATGAAATGAGGTTAGCTCTGTTTTCGGGAACAATGAGTATCGAGTGAATGTCAGTGTAGAATATAAACATCCCCAGTACGATTCGTCTAAACACGAGAACATTGAGATGTTCTACACCATCAATGGCTACTCATGATCAGGAAATGGAGCCGATAGGTTGACGATAATGTTTCCAACATGAATGTGCATTGTACTGTATGTATAATTATGTTAGCTCGGGTCATTATCATATTCAACCAAACCGAGAGGAAGCCCTCACATCATATATATATAAATATATGTTGCCCATCAGGTTTGACAAACCGTGACCATGCCAGTGATGAACATTGATCATAGACACGCAGATTTCTCATGACTTCACATAAAAAAATCACAGAGAATTTATGAACGAAATCTTGAATTTGTAAAGAGTGTAAAAAAAAATCAGATGTAAAACGCATTAAGATTCGGCCAACGTTTTATCGGTACCTATGACAAATGTATGGTTAACTACCTGTAAAGTAAAGAACTCGATCCCCTTTGCTTGACAGTGCAGTTGACATCGTCCTACTTTTGGTGAAGTGACGTTCTTCCCTTGAATGTCTGTAAGATTACCTGTATGACATCCTTAAAGAATAAAAAAGAGAAGAATGTTCTAACTTTTATCGATAGCATTATCATCATGTCTTGTAAAATACCGGAGTTGCATATACAATGTAATATAATCAAGAATTATAACACAGGTAATGTATGATACATAACACAGGTATTGTATGCTATATAACACAGGTATTGTATGATACATAATACAGGTATTGTATGATACATAACACAGGTATTGTATGATACATAACAAAGGTATTGTATGATACATAACACAGGTATTGTATGATACATAACACAGGTATTGTATGATACATAACACAGGTATTGTATGATACATAACACAGGTATTGTATGATACATAACACAGGTATTGTATGATACATAACACAGGTATTGTATGATACATAACACAGGTATTGTATGATACATAACACAGGTATTGTATGATACATAACACAGGTATTGTATGATACATAACACAGGTATTGTATGATACATAACACAGGTATTGTATGATACATAACACAGGTATTGTATGATACATAACACAGGTATTGTATGATACATAACACAGGTATTGTATGATACATAACACAGGTATTGTATGATACATAACACAGGTATTGTATGATACATAACACAGGTATTGTATGATACATAACACAGGTATTGTATGATACATAACACAGGTATTGTATGATACATAACACAGGTATTGTATGATACATAACACAGGTATTGTATGATACATAACACAGGTATTGTATGATACATAACACAGGTATTGTATGATACATAACACAGGTATTGTATGATACATAACACAGGTATTGTATGATACATAACACAGGTATTGTATGATACATAACACAGGTATTGTATGATACATAACACAGGTATTGTATGATACATAACACAGGTATTGTATGATACATAACACAGGTATTGTATGATACATAACACAGGTATTGTATGATACATAACACAGGTATTGTATGATACATAACACAGGTATTGTATGATACATAACACAGGTATTGTATGATACATAACACAGGTATTGTATGATACATAACACAGGTATTGTATGATACATAACACAGGTATTGTATGATACATAACACAGGTATTGTATGATACATAACACAGGTATTGTATGATACATAACACAGGTATTGTATGATACATAACACAGGTATTGTATGATACATAACACAGGTATTGTATGATACATAACACAGGTATTGTATGATACATAACACAGGTATTGTATGATACATAACACAGGTATTGTATGATACATAACACAGGTATTGTATGATACATAACACAGGTATTGTATGATACATAACACAGGTATTGTATGATACATAACACAGGTATTGTATGATACATAACACAGGTATTGTATGATACATAACACAGGTATTGTATGATACATAACACAGGTATTGTATGATACATAACACAGGTATTGTATGATACATAACACAGGTATTGTATGATACATAACACAGGTATTGTATGATACATAACACAGGTATTGTATGATACATAACACAGGTATTGTATGATACATAACACAGGTATTGTATGATACATAACACAGGTATTGTATGATACATAACACAGGTATTGTATGATACATAACACAGGTATTGTATGATACATAACACAGGTATTGTATGATACATAACACAGGTATTGTATGATACATAACACAGGTATTGTATGATACATAACACAGGTATTGTATGATACATAACACAGGTATTGTATGATACATAACACAGGTATTGTATGATACATAACACAGGTATTGTATGATACATAACACAGGTATTGTATGATACATAACACAGGTATTGTATGATACATAACACAGGTATTGTATGATACATAACACAGGTATTGTATGATACATAACACAGGTATTGTATGATACATAACACAGGTATTGTATGATACATAACACAGGTATTGTATGATACATAACACAGGTATTGTATGATACATAACACAGGTATTGTATGATACATAACACAGGTATTGTATGATACATAACACAGGTATTGTATGATACATAACACAGGTATTGTATGATACATAACACAGGTATTGTATGATACATAACACAGGTATTGTATGATACATAACACAGGTATTGTATGATACATAACACAGGTATTGTATGATACATAACACAGGTATTGTATGATACATAACACAGGTATTGTATGATACATAACACAGGTATTGTATGATACATAACACAGGTATTGTATGATACATAACACAGGTATTGTATGATACATAACACAGGTATTGTATGATACATAACACAGGTATTGTATGATACATAACACAGGTATTGTATGATACATAACACAGGTATTGTATGATACATAACACAGGTATTGTATGATACATAACACAGGTATTGTATGATACATAACACAGGTATTGTATGATACATAACACAGGTATTGTATGATACATAACACAGGTATTGTATGATACATAACACAGGTATTGTATGATACATAACACAGGTATTGTATGATACATAACACAGGTATTGTATGATACATAACACAGGTATTGTATGATACATAACACAGGTATTGTATGATACATAACACAGGTATTGTATGATACATAACACAGGTATTGTATGATACATAACACAGGTATTGTATGATACATAACACAGGTATTGTATGATACATAACACAGGTATTGTATGATACATAACACAGGTATTGTATGATACATAACACAGGTATTGTATGATACATAACACAGGTATTGTATGATACATAACACAGGTATTGTATGATACATAACACAGGTATTGTATGATACATAACACAGGTATTGTATGATACATAACACAGGTATTGTATGATACATAACACAGGTATTGTATGATACATAACACAGGTATTGTATGATACATAACACAGGTATTGTATGATACATAACACAGGTATTGTATGATACATAACACAGGTATTGTATGATACATAACACAGGTATTGTATGATACATAACACAGGTATTGTATGATACATAACACAGGTATTGTATGATACATAACACAGGTATTGTATGATACATAACACAGGTATTGTATGATACATAACACAGGTATTGTATGATACATAACACAGGTATTGTATGATACATAACACAGGTATTGTATGATACATAACACAGGTATTGTATGATACATAACACAGGTATTGTATGATACATAACACAGGTATTGTATGATACATAACACAGGTATTGTATGATACATAACACAGGTATTGTATGATACATAACACAGGTATTGTATGATACATAACACAGGTATTGTATGATACATAACACAGGTATTGTATGATACATAACACAGGTATTGTATGATACATAACACAGGTATTGTATGATACATAACACAGGTATTGTATGATACATAACACAGGTATTGTATGATACATAACACAGGTATTGTATGATACATAACACAGGTATTGTATGATACATAACACAGGTATTGTATGATACATAACACAGGTATTGTATGATACATAACACAGGTATTGTATGATACATAACACAGGTATTGTATGATACATAACACAGGTATTGTATGATACATAACACAGGTATTGTATGATACATAACACAGGTATTGTATGATACATAACACAGGTATTGTATGATACATAACACAGGTATTGTATGATACATAACACAGGTATTGTATGATACATAACACAGGTATTGTATGATACATAACACAGGTATTGTATGATACATAACACAGGTATTGTATGATACATAACACAGGTATTGTATGATACATAACACAGGTATTGTATGATACATAACACAGGTATTGTATGATACATAACACAGGTATTGTATGATACATAACACAGGTATTGTATGATACATAACACAGGTATTGTATGATACATAACACAGGTATTGTATGATACATAACACAGGTATTGTATGATACATAACACAGGTATTGTATGATACATAACACAGGTATTGTATGATACATAACACAGGTATTGTATGATACATAACACAGGTATTGTATGATACATAACACAGGTATTGTATGATACATAACACAGGTATTGTATGATACATAACACAGGTATTGTATGATACATAACACAGGTATTGTATGATACATAACACAGGTATTGTATGATACATAACACAGGTATTGTATGATACATAACACAGGTATTGTATGATACATAACACAGGTATTGTATGATACATAACACAGGTATTGTATGATACATAACACAGGTATTGTATGATACATAACACAGGTATTGTATGATACATAACACAGGTATTGTATGATACATAACACAGGTATTGTATGATACATAACACAGGTATTGTATGATACATAACACAGGTATTGTATGATACATAACACAGGTATTGTATGATACATAACACAGGTATTGTATGATACATAACACAGGTATTGTATGATACATAACACAGGTATTGTATGATACATAACACAGGTATTGTATGATACATAACACAGGTATTGTATGATACATAACACAGGTATTGTATGATACATAACACAGGTATTGTATGATACATAACACAGGTATTGTATGATACATAACACAGGTATTGTATGATACATAACACAGGTATTGTATGATACATAACACAGGTATTGTATGATACATAACACAGGTATTGTATGATACATAACACAGGTATTGTATGATACATAACACAGGTATTGTATGATACATAACACAGGTATTGTATGATACATAACACAGGTATTGTATGATACATAACACAGGTATTGTATGATACATAACACAGGTATTGTATGATACATAACACAGGTATTGTATGATACATAACACAGGTATTGTATGATACATAACACAGGTATTGTATGATACATAACACAGGTATTGTATGATACATAACACAGGTATTGTATGATACATAACACAGGTATTGTATGATACATAACACAGGTATTGTATGATACATAACACAGGTATTGTATGATACATAACACAGGTATTGTATGATACATAACACAGGTATTGTATGATACATAACACAGGTATTGTATGATACATAACACAGGTATTGTATGATACATAACACAGGTATTGTATGATACATAACACAGGTATTGTATGATACATAACACAGGTATTGTATGATACATAACACAGGTATTGTATGATACATAACACAGGTATTGTATGATACATAACACAGGTATTGTATGATACATAACACAGGTATTGTATGATACATAACACAGGTATTGTATGATACATAACACAGGTATTGTATGATACATAACACAGGTATTGTATGATACATAACACAGGTATTGTATGATACATAACACAGGTATTGTATGATACATAACACAGGTATTGTATGATACATAACACAGGTATTGTATGATACATAACACAGGTATTGTATGATACATAACACAGGTATTGTATGATACATAACACAGGTATTGTATGATACATAACACAGGTATTGTATGATACATAACACAGGTATTGTATGATACATAACACAGGTATTGTATGATACATAACACAGGTATTGTATGATACATAACACAGGTATTGTATGATACATAACACAGGTATTGTATGATACATAACACAGGTATTGTATGATACATAACACAGGTATTGTATGATACATAACACAGGTATTGTATGATACATAACACAGGTATTGTATGATACATAACACAGGTATTGTATGATACATAACACAGGTATTGTATGATACATAACACAGGTATTGTATGATACATAACACAGGTATTGTATGATACATAACACAGGTATTGTATGATACATAACACAGGTATTGTATGATACATAACACAGGTATTGTATGATACATAACACAGGTATTGTATGATACATAACACAGGTATTGTATGATACATAACACAGGTATTGTATGATACATAACACAGGTATTGTATGATACATAACACAGGTATTGTATGATACATAACACAGGTATTGTATGATACATAACACAGGTATTGTATGATACATAACACAGGTATTGTATGATACATAACACAGGTATTGTATGATACATAACACAGGTATTGTATGATACATAACACAGGTATTGTATGATACATAACACAGGTATTGTATGATACATAACACAGGTATTGTATGATACATAACACAGGTATTGTATGATACATAACACAGGTATTGTATGATACATAACACAGGTATTGTATGATACATAACACAGGTATTGTATGATACATAACACAGGTATTGTATGATACATAACACAGGTATTGTATGATACATAACACAGGTATTGTATGATACATAACACAGGTATTGTATGATACATAACACAGGTATTGTATGATACATAACACAGGTATTGTATGATACATAACACAGGTATTGTATGATACATAACACAGGTATTGTATGATACATAACACAGGTATTGTATGATACATAACACAGGTATTGTATGATACATAACACAGGTATTGTATGATACATAACACAGGTATTGTATGATACATAACACAGGTATTGTATGATACATAACACAGGTATTGTATGATACATAACACAGGTATTGTATGATACATAACACAGGTATTGTATGATACATAACACAGGTATTGTATGATACATAACACAGGTATTGTATGATACATAACACAGGTATTGTATGATACATAACACAGGTATTGTATGATACATAACACAGGTATTGTATGATACATAACACAGGTATTGTATGATACATAACACAGGTATTGTATGATACATAACACAGGTATTGTATGATACATAACACAGGTATTGTATGATACATAACACAGGTATTGTATGATACATAACACAGGTATTGTATGATACATAACACAGGTATTGTATGATACATAACACAGGTATTGTATGATACATAACACAGGTATTGTATGATACATAACACAGGTATTGTATGATACATAACACAGGTATTGTATGATACATAACACAGGTATTGTATGATACATAACACAGGTATTGTATGATACATAACACAGGTATTGTATGATACATAACACAGGTATTGTATGATACATAACACAGGTATTGTATGATACATAACACAGGTATTGTATGATACATAACACAGGTATTGTATGATACATAACACAGGTATTGTATGATACATAACACAGGTATTGTATGATACATAACACAGGTATTGTATGATACATAACACAGGTATTGTATGATACATAACACAGGTATTGTATGATACATAACACAGGTATTGTATGATACATAACACAGGTATTGTATGATACATAACACAGGTATTGTATGATACATAATACAGGTATTGTATGATACATAACACAGGTATTGTATGATATATAACACAGGTATTGTATGATACATAATACAGGTAATGTATGATATATATAACTCAGGATATATACTGTATGATACACACACTTTATTGTAATAACTAAGGAATTGAAAGGGTAACATTTCCAGTGATGTGGTACATACCAGGGATTCGCTCACCTGTATAGAGACGACGAGCGTGTTCAACAGATGGGTAACATGTATCACCTGCACGCTACAACATCACTTAAGTTGTATGATACATTGTACAGGAATTGTACGATACACTTCATTGTTATACAGAAGTTTTAAGATAAATCACACGATGCATAACACAGACGACGATTGATTCAATGTAACCAAGTACACTTCCTGAAATTCGATTAACTGTTTACAGAGGAATGATATCATACGGGTATAATTGAAGGCTTAGTGTGTACTACCTTATTGATGAGACAAGAAGACTAACTAGCTCGATCCTTCGATAAAAAAAAGACTGTCGCGGTCGCGTAACGGAAGAAATTGACTGACTTTGAAGTCGGAAGTCGCTCCTGTGTCATCTTCGAAGGACAGGCATCAGCCTAGCGATTGGTCAGGTTTTCTATCCTTAAACCAATCAAACAGCTGTATTTAGTAAGAATAATAATAATATTAATTCGAGGTTCTTATACATGTATACCGCTTTATTACAACCCAGTTCGTAGAAGGTCTCAAAGCGGTTCACAAATTATTATCCGTGGTTATAGGACCTTTGTAACCAGTCAATATCTTTCCCAACTCCCTGGGGAGCATGCAGCCGGAGCTGCCATTTCGGCGCTAACAGCTAGCATTCAACAATTCTAGCGCTGCCCAACCACGTACTCATTTACAGCTGAGTAGACTGGAACAAGCGGAGTAAAGTATTTTGCTCAAAGATACAACACAGTACCGTGCCGTGACTCGAACACGCAACACTTCGGTCACGAGCCCGGCGTCCTACCACTAGCTATATATAGACTACCATGGCTTCAATTTTGCTATGACATATTCCAGGGATGCAGAGAGCGAAAGTGAGCGTAACACCTGGATACCGAGGATGTGCATTGGACTACCGTTCCCACTCGTGTCTATTCTTAAAACTTCCCCATCATTTCCGGAAGACATGTTGGTTTCTAAATGTCGTAGTGGATACCAGAAACAATCGATTATTTTTATTCAAAATAAGTAAAGGAAAATATTGAAAGCAGCTACGATATGTCATATCGGTTTACGGAATAAAAAATATCACTGCTCAGGTGGCGGTTTACCTGTCTACCTCACTTAATCTGTCTTTTTGACGATCGTTATAGATCATGATCTATAGTAAGCACTAAAAATCTCAATTTTATTTCTACATCAGTACCATTTAAGTTCCTATTTCAATTGTAAACGAAAAATGTACGTACTACAGAATAACTTACCTTGATTAGCCACCCAACCAGACAAGAAAGTTCGTTTGCGGGTCCACACACTGCTGACACTGGCATTAGTTGACAGTTCGTCTCCATTTGTGTTACTCTCGTTAGTGGTGGCAAGGTTACTTCCGTTTTTGGCGCATGCATCTTTGGCTTCATACCAAGATTTCCCCTCCTTAGATGGAGTTAACTGTAGGGTTCCTGCAATAACGACGCATATTTGTATCTTTATTAGAAAACTCAGATTATGTTATTTAAAGTCAGTCGTGCGTACCTGCAATAGGTGTGAACACAACCCTTCTATCGAAGTTACAGTTAGCGGGGGGTGTTTACACCTATCGAAGTTACAGGTAGCGGGGGGTGTTTACACCTATCGAAGTTACAGGTAGAAGGGTGTGTTTACACCTATCGAAGTTACAGGTAGCGGGGGGTGTTTACACCTATCGCAGTTACAGGTAGTAGTAGTAGTGTGTTTACACCTATCGAAGTTACAGGTAGTAGTCGTGTGTTTACACCTATCGAAGTTACAGGTAGTAGTAGTGTGTTTACACCTATCGAAGTTACAGCTAGAAGGGGTGTATTTACACCTATCGAAGTTTTTTCAAGGTCCTTCCTTATAACGCGGTTCAACTAGGTATGGGACTCGCGCAACCAAATAATTCCCTATTTATACTTCTACTTAACAAGTTCAACACTAGATCTATAGAAAATATATAGATTCATGGAAACATATACGTATCTGTAAAAAGACTACAAATGGTCTAGTAAAACAATTTAATGATATGTTACAGCGAACCAGGCTTTAGATATTTACATCCGGGAGTTTACAAGTGGTACCGCTAACCCATGTCAGTCGAAAAAACCTTTAACAATCTTACAACCATACTATTTTCTGAAGTTGAATGATTTGTCACTATTTCCACATTTAAATTCTCAAGCGGCACGTTATGTTAACGATGAAATACTAGATAGGAACAAAAAAACGAATGAAACATTTGTCTAATCAGCTGATTTACATGAATCTACGCGAGTCCTGTATACCACGATCTTAGTAACGGGTACACTGTAGGTGTAAACAGCTAAGTAACAGGTAAAATGAATGGATGGACAGCAAAGTTACAAGTAGAATGGGTGTTCTTACACCTTTCAAAGTTACATGTTGAGGGGTGTATTCACAATAGTTAAAATTACAGTAGAAGGGGTGTATTAACACCTTTCGCATTTACAGGTAGAAGGGGTGTATTTACACCTTTCGCATTTACAGGTAGAAGGGGTGTATTTAAACCTGTCGAAGGTACAGGTAGAAGGGGTGTGTTTACACCTATCAAAGTCACAGGTAGAAGGGGGGTGTTTACACCTATCGAAGTTACAAGTAAAAGGGGTGTGCTTACACCTATCGAAGTTACAAGTAGAAGGGGGTGCTTACACCTATCAAAGTCACAGGTAGAAGGAAGTTGTTTACACCTATCGAAGTCACAGGTAGAAGGGGGTGCTTACACCTATCAAAGTCACAGGTAGAAGGGTTGTGTTTACACCTTTCGAAGTCACAGGTAGAAGGGGGGTGTTTCACCTATCGAAGTTACAGGTAGAAGGGGGTGTTTACACCTATCGAAGTCACAGGTAGAAGGGGGGTGTTTACACCTATCGAAGTCACAGGTAGAAGGGGGGTGTTTACACCTATCGAAGTTACAGGTAGAAGAGTGTGTTTACACCCATCGGTGCTACAGGTAGAAGGGGTGTATCTACATATATCGTAGTTACAGGTAGTAGAAGTGGGTTTACACCTATCGAAGTTACAGCTAGAAGGGGTGTATTTACACCTGTCGAAGTTTTGTTAAGGTCTTTCCTTATAACGCGGTTCAACTAGGTATGGGACTCGCGCAACCAAATAATTCCCTATTTATACTTCTACTTAACAAGTTCAACACTAGATCTATAGAAAATATATAGATTCATGGAAACATATACGTATCTGAAAAAAGACTACAAATGGTCTAGTAAAACAATTTAATGATATGTTACAGCGAACCAGGCTTTAGACATTTACATCCGGGAGTTTACAAGTTTACACCTATCGAAGTTACAAGTAGAAGGGGTGTGTTTACCCCTATCAAAGTCACAGGTAGAAGGGGGGTGTTTACACCTATCAAAGTCACAGGTAGAAGAGGTGTGCTTACACCTATCGAAGTTACAAGTAGAAGGGGTGTGCTTACACCTATCGAAGTTACAAGTAGAAGGGGTTTGTTTACACCTATAGAAGTTACAAGTAGAAGGGGTGTATTTAAACCTGTCAAAGGTACAGGTAGAAGGGGTGTGTTTACACCTATCAAAGTCACAGGTAGAAGGGGGTGCTTACACCTATCAAAGTTACAAGTAAAAGGGTTGTGTTTACACCTATCGAAGTTACAGGTAGAAGGGGTGTGTTAACACCCATCGATGTTACAGGTAGAAGGGGTGTATCTACATATATCGTAGTTACAGGTAGTAGTAGTGTGTTTACACCTATCGAAGTTACAGCTAGAAGGGGTGTATTTACACCTGTCGAAGTTTTATTAAGGTCCTTCCTTATAACGCGGTTCAACTAGGTATGGGACTCGCGCAACCAAATAATTCCCTTTTTATGCTTCTACCTAACAAGTTCAACACTAGATCTATAGAAAATATATAGATTCATGGAAACATATACGTATCTGTAAAAAGACTACAAATGGTCTAGTAAAACAATTTAATGATATGTTACAGCGAACCAGGCTTTAGACATTTACATCCGGGAGTTTACAAGTGGTACCGCTAACCCATGTCGGTCGAAAAAACCTTTAAAAATCTTACAACCATACTATTTTCTACAGTTGAATGATTTGTCACTATTTCCACATTTAAATTATCAAGCGGCACGTTATGTAAACGATGAAATACTAGATAGGAACAAAAAAACGAATGAAACATTTGTCTAATCAGCTGATTTACATGAATCTACGCGAGTCCTGTATACCACAATCTTAGTAACGGGTACAATGTAGGTGTAAACAGCTAAGTAACAGGTAAAACGAATGGATGGACAGCAAAGTTACAAGAAGAATGGGTTTTCTTACACCTCTTAAAATTACATGTTGAGGGGTGTAATTACACATGTCGAAATTACAGGTAGAAGGGGTGTATTTACACCTTTCGCATTTATAGGTAGAAGGGTTGTATTAAAACCTGTCGAAGGTACAGGTAGAAGGGGTGTGTTTACACCTATCGAAGTTACAGGTAAAAGAGGGGTGTTTACACCTATCGAAGTTACAGGTAGTAGAGGGGTGTTTACACCTATCGATATTACAGGTAAAAGAGGGGTGCTTACACCTATCGAAGTTGCAAGTAGAAGGGGGTGCTTACGCCTATCAAAGTCACAGGTAGAAGGGGGGTGTTTACACCTATCGAAGTTACAAGTAGAAGGGGTGTGCTAACACCTATCGAAATTACAAGCAGAAGAGGTGTGCTTACACCTATCATAGTCACAGGTAGAAGAGTGTGTTTACACCTATCAAAGTCACAGGTAGAAGGGGGGTGTTTACACCTATCGAGGTCACAGGTAGAGGGGTGTGTTTACACCTATCAAAGTCACAGGTAGAAGGGGGGTGTTTACACCTATCGAAGTCACAGGTAGAGGGGTGTGTTAGGTGTGTGATTACAACTATCAGAGTTATAGGTAGAGGTAGACTTTACACCTATCTAAGTTACACGTAGAAGGGGTGTATTTACACATGTCGTAGTTACAGGTTTTAGTAATGTTGAGCTTATTGATTGTTAAGTAGTAGTGTAAATAGGGAATTATTTAGTTGCGCGCATCCGATACCCAGTTGAACCATATTATAAGGAAGGACCTTTTACAAAATTCATAATTAATTAGGAATATAAAACTTTTGCAAATACGAAGCTATTGGGGAAAAAAATAAAATTTTGGACTTAGGAATGTATCGGCGGTAACAAATGGGGCATTACATTGAGGTTAGTGTACTATGTTTGTATACCCCCACCCCCACCCCCACCCCCATCCCCTGCAGTGTTTTCCCTCTCTTCTTCTGTCTTTCTCTACTTTCTTTTCTCGTTCTCTTCCCGTCTCGTATCTTCTCTCCCTCCTTTTCTCACTTTCTACATATCTGCAGCTTTATATGCAATAAGATCATGGTGTCAACTCAACGAGATCGTAAATTAGTTAGCTGACCAATATGATAATTATACTCTCATTACACATGTCAGCTAACGTATCTGTAGTAACTGGATTTATTATTAGTTATATATTCAGCGATTCTCTCAATTAACAGTTTACGCTCGATTCAAATCAGTTTTGATAAACTACGTAAGCTGACCATGCTTAGGTATTTGTTTTGATGTTATTAACTTACGTTTAAGTAAGAGGCACGACATATCATAATCTACATAACAAAGCGAGGTCGTGAGATTTAGTTCAACTTAAACGAGACACACCTAAAATATTTCGGTATGGACTATATCGTGTATATATGATCCCGAAGTTACAAGATGACGAAAAATCGACCGCCAAAGCCATTCACACTTGTAGTACTCAAAATTCTGAATGACATGACATGTATACGATATAAATAGTTATATTACCTGTTAGTGACATCACGGTACAGAGTGTAACCATCAGATCATAGCACGACGCCATCTTCACCGACGCACATGTACAATCCTAACAGATTGTGTTTTATTATTTTCTCACACCAGGAAGTAAATCTCTGCTTGAAAGGGATCTCAATTTGAACGGGATTTGACACTTCACCGCCCTTCCGGCAACACAACATATCCCCGGTTGTCTGGCAACAACTGAAAATGGTACATTCATGTACATGGGGGACACATATTTCCATCCGGTTGCGTCACAACAACCTGACATCAACATAAACTACAAAATCGAATTAGTAAGGGTTGTCGATTTCACGGAACTCCCTATATATACAAGTGTAAACAAAATACCACGTCATGATCACCACGCGAATTAGTTTCAATCGTTAAATGGAGATTTTACTTTGCTACACTCTGTAGTTGTCCAGTCTTTTTCAAATTTATTTTTCAAATTTGTCTTTTTTATTTCTTTGTTATATTTATTTATTGTAAGCACTTATCTTGAAGTGTATTTTTAAAATGTATTTCTGTTTATTTTTCTATCATAAAAAATATTTCCACAAAGACAATATTTTAATTGACATAGTGTTGCGTATTTTTGTGTATTGTCTCTACATCTAGTTAGTATTTGTCGGAGTGTCGGGTTTCTAACGTTTGATTTGTAAACAGTCATTTATAAAGTATATTTCAGATTATCATATCCCGGACGTCACCGTTATGATTGTCATAATTTGCAGTTAAGTTAAACGAGAAAAAAATGATGCTACTATCGCCGAGCTTAGTAATTTATACGCGTGACATTTCCTCGTTTTTGCGAAAATTGACAGGGATTTTTATATTTCCTCCGTTATCTTTAAGAAATCATTGATAAAACCAATACATGTAACAAGTTATTCGGAGTATGATATTGCCATGATGGTTATAAATTCAAAAACACAATTCTGTCGCATGACGTAAATATGCACGTCGCCATTCCGACACTAAGAAGCGTGTTTTGTCAACCACGAACCGATTGTAGATACAGTCAACGATAGGTTTCTTTTTGTCTTTTGTTTCGTACACATATACATAGTGTCAATTATGTACCACAACTGTGCCAAATTTTGTCATCCTGAAGCCACATGAGGGCGAATTATCAAATTCTAATTTTGTAACACTTATCAATCGTAATTTGTGTACTTCTTCATATGACATCGTTTGGCGATGCTACTAAACCTACCAAGCACATATTTATTGTGCTCCCATTTCGATTATTTTAAGATCTGTCGTAAATATAAAGTTTGTCTATACGTGTAATTAAGTTGACAAAACTTTGATTTATGATCCCCAAAAGATACAGATTACATTTAAATGACGGGAACGGGGTTTTAAAAGCTGGCCGACTACATATTTAATTGTTCACGAATCCGGTACGTTATACATGTATTATGTGGTCGGTTATCTCATCTTTTGTCAGCCAATAGAAAGTTTATTTTTAGCACGATACAAAGAATTAAACCCGCAGTCCCTAGAATATACTAATATACACATAGCCAGACTCGTGATCACCCACTTAAAGGTCACTGGTCGTGAATGTAATACTGACTATGTTCGGCCATTAAACCATGTGTCTAGTCCCTGTGTCAATTATATATGCAATAGACACAGGGACCAGACACATGGCTAATGTTTCATAAGTCTGCCCCCTGCTTACAAGGTGCATATATTCAGGTAGCGAATATGACTAATGGCTAATATAACTTGATGATCATACTACGGTCGGTCAGCAAATATTTTAGTTCCGGAAACAGGTAAATTAGTATATTTCCTTCTTATTTTACAATGTACACCGAAAGTTCTGTGAGAATATATCAAGATTGAGACATACTTGATCTAAATGTCATCTCGTACGTCGCAAAATAGCCATAGTCAATATCTCAAAGGATAAAAAAGGTTTGCCTAAAGAAGCAAAATAAAAACAAACAAAAACGGTTTAATTCATATCTGTTCGGGAGACGACTTGCTTGATGGTGTATATATTTAACAAGACTTTTTATTGTACTGAAGACGTTGATAGCACTACACACGTATTGTGATGTTATATGTCAAGCCAACTGATGCCAAAAGACTGGCCCAAAAAATATTAGAGACATCTGTCAATAGCATAAAGAGATAAATCTTATTGAAATACAGATATTTTTGATGCAATATAGTTGTATTTATAAAAATCAAGGATATCTTTAAAACAGTGTTTGAACGAGATACATGAACCTTTGTATCAATTAATTATATATCTATAAAAACATAACGATTACTTTGTAATAGCATTTCTTATTACATTTAAAGATAGCTTATGTACGTTTAAAAAAAAGATATATCAAAATGAATGAAGTTGGCTTGCCATAGTGTTATATACTGGTACGACTTTTAGCCTTATATACGATTGTATGTTCTTGGAAATCAAAGAGACGATTTAGAACCAGGTGTTCACAAATACCACTGCATTTGTATAGCGAAAAAAATCCAAATACTAAGATGAATGGCACGTGGTAATGAGGAAATTACCACAAAAGTAAACAAGATAACTCGCACTGTCGCTTTTACTTCCCTGCTTTAAGTTTATTATCAAAAGCTGATGTTTATCATACGAGCGTTAATTCTCATGTATAACAAGGTGCAAATTATATGTAAATATTTACACAGTATAGCCGGAAATTACTTACACAACATGCATTAAAACTGAAAAGTAAGTGTTTAAAGGGAGGTAAGCGAATCTAGAATTTTGAATATTACAATGTAGCTAAGGTCCATAGCTGCACTGGGCATGGACAATCGACTTCTGTTGCATAAACTCCTGCATACGCGAGGAGAGGAGAAATTTGTGAAGTTGTACTCATTAAGACATTGCTTTGCATTTGTGAAAAGCTTAATGAGTTATTTTGTTCCTGATGCCTGTACATGATGTTGAATCTATCAGCGTCTGTTATATCTATGTCTGAGTCTTGTCAACAGTACATTCGATATTTAGCCCACACTTTGAAGTAATTATAAAAAGGGAAAGTTAAAGAACGTAGTTTATGGAAGACTACCTTTAAGAGTTTCAAAAGCAGATAACGGCCCACCTATCCCGTTTGTGTATTGTGTGAGTGTCTACAAGCATATAGAGGCATTGGTCCAGTAAAAATATATTTTGTCGAGGTTAAGAATAAGAGTACTTTGATGTTTCAACTGAAAAGAAATTGGAAAGACTTTCTAGGTTATCCAAAAAGTGATTAATATATCTTTACAAGATGAGGGTTCGAAGGACAGAACCTTTGTGAACGCTATCGTTGATATACTTTAAAGTAGATTCAAATTCATTTTTGTATCAAAACATCATAAACAAGCTCCCAGCAATCCACCCAATACAATATTGTTTACACGATTTCACTGTGTGCGTTATTTAATTTTCAAGATGATAGGCATTTTTTTTCTTTCTTATTACTCTTCTTGAATCTGATGTAAGCCAAGACTGTTGTTGTATGGACTTATAGTTACTAGTTTTTACAAGTATATATTCTCTGTTGATATCTTAATACTGATCACCGCGTGCTGGTATCTGTGTTTACATTGGCCGCCTTAGCATATATGTAACCGGAAACTGATACCAGCGAAACACTCCGATATCGTTTGTTGTAACCTAGATATTTACACAATGGAATCGATTTTATTGATTTATTCCGTTATCAATATTTTCAGTCTGGACATACATTTCATACTTTTGAAAGAGGAACATCATGTATAATTTCAAACTGCGTATTGAAACCGCGTGTTTCCAGTTTCGTTTTGCTTAGGAAGGACAAACAGAATACGAAACTTAAGAGCCCTAGCTGGTTTCAGAAAAACAGCCGATAAATAAATGATACGATTGTTTAACATTTTTAACGTATATGTAAGCACATCAGCTTCACTGATCGGCGTGGTTGGGTGACGTCGCACATGTAGACCTGACGAGAGTTTCCGTTGAATGTTTACGACACAGAAAATAACAATGGCGGCTCTCTGACAGATTTACCTGATTGTTACATGTAATTTGGGGAAACAAGACAACAGAAGCACTTGTTTACACTGTTCATATTTACAAAAGTGTCAACAAATAATCAGATTTTAAACAATATACTCTCCGTTTGCCGATTATACCACGCGGAGTCTTACAATGCCGGAGACCAAATTTAGTCAACTTCAACTCATCCGTTCACAAAGAGAGAGAGAGAGAGAGAGAGAGAGAGAGAGAGAGAGAGAGAGAGAGAGAGAACGGACAGACCCCAACATATCCTGTTCTCGTCGACTTGTCGCGAGAGTATACTATCCCAGTTGTTGAATTTACGAACTTTAAACAAGTGCTATCAGTGTTATCAGAATTACTTTGAGTTGTTATATATACATTATATAGATGATGATTCGGGTCAAAAGTTCAGGTCTGTGTATACATACTTAATAGAACACAATCATAGCAGATAACATCATATAAATCACACGTACGATACCGGTATTATCACCTACAGATGAAGGACATTGGGAAAGGAACAACTGGAACAGGGTACATGATCAATAACAATCAAAGACTGAAAAATGCAATCGCCTGCCATGGAATATCCGCGCTAAGTGTACCGACGGCGTGTGCTGTCATGTGAGTCGCGCTTGGTAAATCTATTTTTAGCTGCCTTGTACCCGGGAACCATGGATGACAGGAAGGACGGTGTACGTACTCCGCTGTTAGAGGTGGTCAAGCCGGAGGTCAAGCAGTCTGTAAAAACAGCTGTTTATACCCGGCGATGGTACATGTTAGCCTTATACAGCTTCGTATGTTTCTGTCAGGCGTTGGTCTGGAACACGTGGGGTCCGATCACACAGTCCGCCAAAGTTGTGTTCAAATGGGAGGACAGTAATATAGGGATGTTAGCTAACTGGGGGAACATCGCCTACATTTTCACAGTCTTCCCTGCCTGTTATCTCATGGACGTCAAAGGTAATCTTAACTTTGGAAAAAACATCTACTTCTTGCCTTCATTTCGTCCTTCATTTCTTTCCTTTTTTCCTTTACTGTTTCCTTTCTTGATTGTGATTGATTGATTATTTATTTATTTAATTATTAAAACAGTGATTGATACTGTGATTGATACAGTGATTGATTGATTGATTGATTGTGATTGATTAATACAGTGAGTGATACTGTGATTGATTGATTGTGAGTGATACTGTGATTGATTGATTGTGATTGATACTGTGATTGATACAGTGATTGATTGATTGTTTGATTGTGATTGATTAATACAGTGAGTGATACTGTGATTGATTGATTGTGAGTGATACTGTGATTGATACTGTGATTAATACAGTGAGTGATTGATTGATTAATACAGTGAGTGATACTGTGATTGATTGAATGATTGTGCTTGATTGATACTGTGTATTAGTGATACTGTGATTGATTGTGATTGATAATGTGAGTGATACTGTGATTGATTGATTGATTGATCGATTGTGCTTGATAATGTGATTGATACTGTGAGTGATACTGTGATTGATTGAATGATTGTGCTTGATTAATACAGTGAGTGATACTGTGATTGATTGATTGTGATTGATAATGTGAGTGATACTGTGAGTGATTGATTGTGATTGATAATGTGAGTGATACTGTGAGTGATACTGTGATTGATTGATTGTGATTGATACTGTGATTGATACTGTGATTGATTGATTGATTGTGATTGTTTGATACTGTGATTGATTGAAACTGTGATTGAATGAAACTGTGATTGATACTGTGATTGATACTGTGTATTAGTGATACTGTGATTGATTGAAACTGTGATTGAATGAAACTGTGATTGATTGATTAGGCGATACTGTGATTAAATAATACTGTGATTTATTTATTTATTTATTTATTTATTTATTTATTTATTTATTTATCTATTTATTGATTGATTGATTGATTTATTGATTTAAACTGTGATTGATTAATACTATGCTTGATTGATTGATTGATTGATTCATTCATTCATTGATTAATACTGGGATTGATTGATTGATACTGTGGTTGATTGATTCTGTGATTGATTGATTGATTGGTAAATCAATACATTGATCGATACTTTGATTGATTGACATATTGATTGATACTGTGATTGATTGATTGATTGATTGATTGATTGATTGATTGATTGATTGATTGATTGATTGATTGATTGATTGATACAGTGATCGATTGATACTGTAATTGATTAATACTGGTATTGCTTGATTGATTAATATATATATTGGTTACTGTGATTGATTGATACTGGGATTGATTGATATTGTGCTTGATTAATTGATTGATTGATTGATATTGCGATTGAATGGGTAATGTGATTGATTGATACTGTAATTGATTGGTTGACTGATTAATTAATACAGTGAGTGATACTGTGATTAATTGATTGATTGATACTGTGATTGATCGATTGATTGAGCGATTGAGCGATAACTCTTGGTATAGCCCGATGTTTTTGTTAACCCTATACGGTAAATGTTATTTACGTTAGTGTTATCTTTACCCAGAACCGTGGATAAGGACGGTATAGAGAACAGTGAAGTCAGTAAAACCAGTCCCTGACGATGTTTCTACATGCGATTATATCACAGACAAAAGTACACTTTACAAACACAGGGACCTGATACCTTGTACACAGTTATATTTAGACCTAAACTGAGTTTCCAAGTTTTTTGGGTTTAGATCAAATTTTTGCAAAAACAATTCCACTCCACAAGATAATTGATCTAGACCCCTTAAACGAGTATTGTTACTAGTCTGAATACCTTATTTTATGTACATTTAACAAATGCTGAGGTCACTTTGTTTACAGCTACGGCTCTGAGTTTTGTATACAACATACGGCCAAGTAGAGACATGCCATCGTCGTTGCCGTCGTAAATAATACAGCAAATACATCAGTATCACAATTTATTGTGTTTATTTCATACGATGATAGAATCAAATTTTGCCGCTTTTTTAAGACTCGGAACTGTCGATCGTCGCTCTTCTGTTCCGGAGGTACACAAAGATGTTGTTATGCTTCTGCAAGCACACTGATGTCAGATGATTGAAGTGGTTTTGTGTCTAGTCTTCTGGTCGCTATGAGATATCGGACCGTAGGTAGTAGGTACGGACACATTGTTCATTTCTCTAGTGGATGAATCGATTGGAATGTGTGCGTATAATACAGATAGTCTATGTGGACAACCAGTCAGGGTGTTCGCTCGTGTCCTCTGAGTCAGGTAGACGAAAACAGCATGTTCAATCATCGTCTTCCTGTTGCTTTTACAGGCACTGACAGACGACCAGGAAACCCTTTAAATGTACTAGTTGACAGAAGTGTCTATATTCAAGTGACACAATGCCACGGGACATCGAATGTGCAAACGACGATGTGTGTGTGTGTGTGTGCAGGGGGGAATCCCCGTTCTATAAATAGACTTGTGGCCTGCATACGCAAGTGCTCCGTGAAATAAAAATCAATTTAGACTTAATAAGACTTCAGACGTCACGATGGAAAGGAGCGAGGACAATGCTCGCACGCCGCTTTTAGGGAACAGTGGTTCAGGTGCCAACGGTGACACCCCCGGGACAGCAGTATACACCCGTAGATGGTATATGTTGAGCGTGTTTTGTGGGGTGTGTTTAGGTCAAGCTTTAATTTGGAACACGTGGGGGCCAATCACTCAGTCGGCCAAGGTTGTGTTTAAGTGGGAGGACAGTACTATAGCGATGCTGGCGAACTGGGGAAATATCGCTTATATAATAGCGTGTTTCCCTGTGTGTTACTTAACAACGGTCAAAGGTAATGTATGATTGAATATAATTCCATGAACAGGTCTACTTCATCTATATATGTTGTCTGTGTAGTCATATTCTGAGCTTTGATTTTACTACATGTTTAAACAAGTGGCAGACAGAAAAGGGTGGGATATACGAAGGATATTACTTATAGAAGAGGGCTAGTTTGCTTAAACTGATCAAAATCGCAGGCTTCAAAATTCTGGGCAAAAACAGGCGACCGATCAGAATGTTGAAGCCTGTTCATGTGGTCAGTTTTAGCGAACGAGAAGAGGGCCACTTCGTCAAAATTATAAATCAACCAACAAATCCATCCTATCATTTTGGTTTCAGTGAAGATTTACATTATTTTGGGAACATGTCCATTAAACTTGACCTCTTCCGTGTTTTTTTCTGCTCGTAAGTTTCTCAGTGGGTTTGATAGACAAGTTTACTTCAGATTAAAGGAAGCAAACGTGTTTTTTTTTTAATTGGATGAAAAATTACGTCATGATACTTTGTGACGTTATGTATCAAATGAAGTTACATGTGCAACATTTCGTCATCATTCGTGATTTTTTTTTCAAAATTGAACCCTGAAATCGTGCATAAGATATTGTTTACTGGTAATAGAATAAATGTAGAATCCAATTCCCATTTTCGTAATCATTTTGGATCTGTATTGCTTTATAGGTACTTTTAAATATGCAGGTATGTATGTATTGCATGATATCTTCAGGAATACCTCAGATCTTTCTTTATTCTGTAAGAAGGGCACGAGATGTTCCGGATGGCATAATATAGTACCCAGATCCTGAAGTAGCCAGTAAATTTTCCCCGCAGCAGCAGGCACAGTGTTACAGTACAGTATAATGTAAATGCTGGAATGCATGTGCAGTGTCGCTGGGATGAACCCAGAATGTCCTCACACGAAACTACCACAACCGAAACAGTGTCCATGTAAAATTACTGTACATTAGACTACATGTATATAAGATGGTTGGCGGTAACTTGGCGCTTATGGAGTAAAGGTGAATCGCGGACGAGTATTTTATAGCTCATACAAAATGTTCGTACAAAAAGTAGCCCCCACCCCCTGTCTTAGTTCCAATAAGAATTCCTTATATATTTCAATATTTGAAATATGCCTATAATATTTTAATGCTATAAGAATGCAGATAATTTAAGGTTTAATATATATATACGGTTTCAGTTATCTGTTCTTGACTAAAATCAAAGTTAAATACCTGTTGTTTAATTTGTGTGTTTCGTTCAAACATAATTTATTGACACTGGATTGTTAAAGGAATTGGGCACAAGTTCTTACAACTTTCTATGCCCTCTCCCAATTCTATTTGTATAGTCTTAGTTACGGGTAACTTGAGATCCTTCATCGATATTGAATATTAATTATCTGCAAATCCTTCATCAATACACCTCTGCATGATATATTTTCCTTGACTAATATTTCATGCTTGAAGTCTTCCGTTCCCATTTTAAACAGAGCGTCCAAAAGCAAATCCCAACCCCTCTATGTCTCTGTCAAAAATAAGTAATGTAGAATTAGCCGTAAAACATAAAACAAACGACTAATGCATGTTTCAATCTAATATCATATTCTCACGTAATTTGGTCAAGATTTATGTTTAAAAATGCACGTGCTCCGCTGTAAATGCTGATGACAAGGCGAAGGACTGTGGTTTGTCCCCTGTCGATTGACTCGAGTTCTCGCGTGAGCTTGACGAGACTTCCACATATCGATTCATGTCACATGTGTTGTGTTGATGAAGTAGCGAGGAAATGTGAGGTTTTTACCTGTTTTCTGATCCACAGTGCATGTTAGTGCATATACATTAAACAGACTCCCTAGGCCACTTACAGTAATACACGATGGTATCAGATACGTCAATATCCATTAAAAGAATATTTACAGATTACTTAGATAGCTGGTGATGAAACAGGCACATTTGAGTCATCACATCCACTTAGTGGGACAGAAGAGTACGATGTGTCACTTTATGAGCAATTATCATTTTCAGCTTTCCGGTTTTTACTTAGGTTATGCTTGCGCAACAAGAATGTACATTCCCATTATAAACATCAAGTGCACTTGAAGAAAATCTTTCACTTTTATTTCACTTAAAACAGGACATCCATCAATTATTTATGTATGAACAACATTCATATTTTAAAAATATTAAACTTGGAAAATATCACAGTATACATGTTCAGCGCATCCATGCTAAAACATTACTGTAAATGAAAGTATGTCATTAGCTAAGCATTTGGTTAAAACGTTATAATATATATATGAACAAGTAGCAAGCTTGCTTATTTGCTCGTCAATAACAAATCACCCCATACAATGTACATATGGAAATTAATAACTAGGCCGGGTAATATAAGAATTAGTATGCGGTAAAAAAAAAAAAACAGCCGTGTTCCGGAGCGTGGTGTCACACGTGGGTGTGTCTACATTGAATGCACTGTATTACCTATTTCTTACAGTATCAATGTTTGAAAGAAAACTGAAAACAACTTCCTTTATTTTTATTTTAGGTCTACGGCGGTCCTTGTTAGGTTGCTGCTTGTTGATGTTTTTGGGAACCGGAATCCGCTGTATCACTAGTCACCCCGACTACACGCTGTGGTAAGTATTGTGTTTATTGTACCGGAATCCGCTGTATCACTAGTCACCCCGACTACACGCTGTGGTAAGTATTGTGTTTGGGTACCGGAATCCGGTGTATCACTAGTAACCCCGACTACACGCTGTGGTAAGTATTGTGTTTATTGTCGGGGTTACCGCTGTATCACTAGTAACCCCGACTACACGCTGTGGTAAGTATTGTGTTTATTGTCGGGGTTACCGCTGTATCACTAGTAACCCCGACTACACGCTGTGGTAAGTATTGTGTTTATTGTCGGGGTTACCGCTGTATCACTAGTAACCCCGACTACACGCTGTGGTAAGTATTGTGTTTATTGTCGGGGTTACCGCTGTATCACTAGTAACCCCGACTACACGCTGTGGTAAGTATTGTGTTTATTGTCGGGGTTACCGCTGTATCACTAGTAACCCCGACTACACGCTGTGGTAAGTATTGTGTTTATTGTCGGGGTTACCGCTGTATCACTAGTAACCCCGACTACACGCTGTGGTAAGTATTGTGTTTATTGTCGGGGTTACCGCTGTATCACTAGTAACCCCGACTACACGCTGTGGTAAGTATTGTGTTTATTGTCGGGGTTACCGCTGTATCACTAGTAACCCCGACTACACGCTGTGGTAAGTATTGTGTTTATTGTCGGGGTTACCGCTGTATCACTAGTAACCCCGACTACACGCTGTGGTAAGTATTGTGTTTATTGTCGGGGTTACCGCTGTATCACTAGTAACCCCGACTACACGCTGTGGTAAGTATTGTGTTTATTGTCGGGGTTACCGCTGTATCACTAGTAACCCCGACTACACGCTGTGGTAAGTATTGTGTTTATTGTCGGGGTTACCGCTGTATCACTAGTAACCCCGACTACACGCTGTGGTAAGTATTGTGTTTATTGTCGGGGTTACCGCTGTATCACTAGTAACCCCGACTACACGCTGTGGTAAGTATTGTGTTTATTGTCGGGGTTACCGCTGTATCACTAGTAACCCCGACTACACGCTGTGGTAAGTATTGTGTTTATTGTCGGGGTTACCGCTGTATCACTAGTAACCCCGACTACACGCTGTGGTAAGTATTGTGTTTATTGTCGGGGTTACCGCTGTATCACTAGTAACCCCGACTACACGCTGTGGTAAGTATTGTGTTTATTGTCGGGGTTACCGCTGTATCACTAGTAACCCCGACTACACGCTGTGGTAAGTATTGTGTTTATTGTCGGGGTTACCGCTGTATCACTAGTAACCCCGACTACACGCTGTGGTAAGTATTGTGTTTATTGTCGGGGTTACCGCTGTATCACTAGTAACCCCGACTACACGCTGTGGTAAGTATTGTGTTTATTGTCGGGGTTACCGCTGTATCACTAGTAACCCCGACTACACGCTGTGGTAAGTATTGTGTTTATTGTCGGGGTTACCGCTGTATCACTAGTAACCCCGACTACACGCTGTGGTAAGTATTGTGTTTATTGTCGGGGTTACCGCTGTATCACTAGTAACCCCGACTACACGCTGTGGTAAGTATTGTGTTTATTGTCGGGGTTACCGCTGTATCACTAGTAACCCCGACTACACGCTGTGGTAAGTATTGTGTTTATTGTCGGGGTTACCGCTGTATCACTAGTAACCCCGACTACACGCTGTGGTAAGTATTGTGTTTATTGTCGGGGTTACCGCTGTATCACTAGTAACCCCGACTACACGCTGTGGTAAGTATTGTGTTTATTGTCGGGGTTACCGCTGTATCACTAGTAACCCCGACTACACGCTGTGGTAAGTATTGTGTTTATTGTCGGGGTTACCGCTGTATCACTAGTAACCCCGACTACACGCTGTGGTAAGTATTGTGTTTATTGTCGGGGTTACCGCTGTATCACTAGTAACCCCGACTACACGCTGTGGTAAGTATTGTGTTTATTGTCGGGGTTACCGCTGTATCACTAGTAACCCCGACTACACGCTGTGGTAAGTATTGTGTTTATTGTCGGGGTTACCGCTGTATCACTAGTAACCCCGACTACACGCTGTGGTAAGTATTGTGTTTATTGTCGGGGTTACCGCTGTATCACTAGTAACCCCGACTACACGCTGTGGTAAGTATTGTGTTTATTGTCGGGGTTACCGCTGTATCACTAGTAACCCCGACTACACGCTGTGGTAAGTATTGTGTTTATTGTCGGGGTTACCGCTGTATCACTAGTAACCCCGACTACACGCTGTGGTAAGTATTGTGTTTATTGTCGGGGTTACCGCTGTATCACTAGTAACCCCGACTACACGCTGTGGTAAGTATTGTGTTTATTGTCGGGGTTACCGCTGTATCACTAGTAACCCCGACTACACGCTGTGGTAAGTATTGTGTTTATTGTCGGGGGTATCCGCTGTATCACTAGTAACCCCGACTACACGCTGTGGTAAGTATTGTGTTTATTGACGGGGGTATCCGCTGTATCACTAGTTACCCCGACTACACGCTGTGGTAAGTATTGTGTTTATTGTCGGGGGTATCCGCTGTATCGCTAGTAACCCCGACTACACGCTGTGGTAAGTATTGTGTTTATTGACGGGGGTATCCGCTGTATCACTAGTTACCCCGACTACACGCTGTGGTAAGTATTGTGTTTATTGTCGGGGGCGTGTCCGGGTGAAGGGTATACATACTTTTTTATTAATTAACACGTGTATTAATGTCATCATATTATGACTAAGGGAGACAACTCTAACCGATGCAGAGGAAAATGATTTTTTTTTTTATTTTTCACAATCATTTGATCAGGTTTATGGGACATACATTATTTTGTTCTCTCTATAAAACGCTAGTACGATTATATGCGAACATTTGTACATGTATATTAAATTCATTACAAAAATGTCAAACATGTGTTAAAATTGGGATTTAACACTATAAAGAGACAAATATCGGGCATTTGAATCTGTTTTGACATGTTTGAGTAACACAAGTCAGAACTTGAAATGATTACTTGGTAAAATGACATTATTTTTTGACTATTCGTTATTTCGTTTGCAAAGGTTTTTTTATTGAAATTGATGATATGTCTGAACTGATTGAGTTACGCATGTTTCTGTATAATTCTCGCTTGGATCTTATTCCTGTGATCTGATGAGGTCATTCGTAAGTAAATCAGCTATAACACATAAACTGAAATACCCCTTTCCATCGGTTATCAAATCTCCCTTGCTTGTTGGTAGGACAATGAACGCGGGCGCAGTTCTTAACGGTGTAGCAGGGACGGTACCGTTTGCGGGTCCACCTCTTCTAGCCGCTTTGTGGTTCCCGCCTGATCAGCGAGCCACCGCCACCGCCACATCGAGTGTGTTTAACTATGGCGGGGTAGCAGTCGCCTTCATCTTTGGTCAGTGAATGACGTCATATGCGTCTATGTCTGACGTCCTATCGGTCAGTGTCATGTCTGTGAATGTCGAAATAAATTGATTTTTGTTTTGACACAAAATACTGTGATAGGTTCGTTATTATGTAATATGTAGCAGATGTGTATTTTAATTTGGTCAAAATATTCAGTATGTTTTTGCACCTGTCATAAAACTTGAATTAAAAATGACGGAACTACACCATCCTAATACTCGACAGGTTCCGCTCACTTTCGCTGTCTTCAGTGAGCGAAAGTGAGCGAACGTGAGCGAAAGTGAGCAGCGAAAGTGAGCGGAACCCCTAGAGTATCGAGGATGGAATTACTCGTGCGATTACATGTATTTCTGGAACTACGACAAGGGTACTTGCTTAGACCTTGTTTATTTAACCTCAAATATAAATTTATGTAATTCAAATATATAATGCAGGTCTAACAAAAAAAACTTGGAAGGATTGCTATATAGCTATTGTTGGTGTTGTTATCGTCACGGTAAATTATTATCGAATTTAATATTTTCTGTCTAACAGGGCCACAGCTGGTGTCATCCCCACACTACAGATACGAAACAGACAACAGGTAAACTCGTCCACGTAAATCGTACATTAAGCTCGTTCAAAGACTGCCTTAGTTCTCAAATTTCGTTCAAATATTTGTATATTATGTGTGTTAAATACAGAACAAGTAATTGTTTGGCTAGTTTTACAGCAAAATGCAACTGCTTCAGTTTCAAAAGAGTGGTTTATTTTCCCAAACTGATGAAATAAAAGAGGAATATCTTCCGAATTTCAATAAAAAAAATGCTATATTTTCCCAGTTGATGTAGGAACAGGCTGGTGTAAAATTAAGGTAGAAAAAACACTATAATTTTGTTATTGTTGAATGATATTTCTGCGACTAAATCATTTGAAGATTTTCAATATTCAAAATGTCTTTAGCACAATGCTAAAGTGCTGATTATGATTTTGTTTGACTTTTAACAGAACTGAACTCAGTCTGACGCTTACAACAGAGGCCACCATTAATAGAACTGGTAAGTATCATAGTGTTAGTTCTATATACACAATCAACTTGGCTCACATGTCCCTCATTCGGTGCCAAATGTTTGATATATTTTTTTTTTTTTATTTTATAATAATTGTGAAACAACTTAATGCAACTTATGTTAACCACTCTTGTTAGCCCGGATGTCAGCGCGGGGAGGTCTTAATGTGGGAGGAAACCAGAGTAGCCGGAGCTGCATGCCCCCTTACTTTGCATCACCTTTATATCTTTCTTAACACAGCTTAAATGAGACAGTCGAAATCTAATATAGGGTAACCTATCTATCGGAGTTCCAAGCGGTGCTTTTTTGCTATATTTTCTATATTTTTATATGGACGCTCCACGATCTGATGTATCGCTGCTATAGTATATTACATAGATGGAAACTGCTGGGATAAAATCCACCTCATACCAGACTTAGAGACTAGAATACAGGGACTAAACAGTGCTAGCCATATCTTTGTAGTGTTTGTAATTACTTTCTGACTTAAGTTTTGTTGAATACGCTTCATGCATATCATCACCCTTCTTTAAATACTTGTATATGTTGAACACCTTAAAATACTGCTAGTTATTTAGAAAATGATTTCTGTGAATTATTGTCAAAATTCGTTCTCTCCTCTGCAGTTCTCACAAACTTCGACACCCTGGAGAGCGAGATTATGCGATTGATGTACATAGGTAAGTACTAATTATATTTAGAATATGAAAAAAAAAATGTTACGTGAATCTATATTCAACGTGTTTCGTTTATTGGCAAAGTCCATATAGATTCAATATAGTGACTGAGTGCTAGTTGTTGATTGATATTTCTCATTTTCCACGCTGCAACAGATTGCTAATTGGAACGCTTTTTTTTCTTTTTCTTTTGCGGTTTTCGGTGCTGTGATTGAGTGCCTATATCGTCCTTCACGTTAATGCATGTACCGAGCTTTCCATGTGCGTATTACATGTTTGGTATTTCCTGTGTTGTAATAGAGTGTGGATATGCGGGCCTACTGTTACTTCTGGTGCTGATCTACTTCCCCGACAAGCCCGCCCTACCCCCCAGTACCACCGCCTCCATGGAGAGGATTGAGTACAAGAAAGCCCTATTGAAGATGAGCAAGTGAGTCAACAGACAAAACATGTAGTTGTCGACATTGATTGATAAATCCTTTTCCTGTATCATCACCATTGACATCAAACGTTCTCCAACTTTTACATAAAAAAAATCCACAGAAAATGTTGAGTTCTATATCAACTGACGTTCTGAGACCAGATGTCATTTTGACATGGTACATGACGTCATAAAATTGACATTTTGGTCCGTCCATTACAGTCGGTAATCAGTATATGAAATCGCCTTACAGAAATAAACCATTATATATCAAACTTTTTTTGTAAACTGCTTTAATTTGAAAGTATACCCTTGGTCATCCTTGATATGCAGGGGTTACCTCACTCTGGCTTTCTGCACCCCTGGAATATGCCATAGCAAAATCAAAAGTCCAGTGTGAACCACCTTATGGACGAGACGAGAAGACTAGTTTAAACCTTTAATGTACATCAAAAGAATCTTGCAGTCGCGTAACGGTAAAACTTACTGGCTCTGAAATGGGGCGTCGCTCCTGTGTAATCTTCAAAGGACAAGTATCAGCCTAGCTGGTTTTGTTTACATGACACCAATCAAAAAGCTAGCCGTGTGCCTTCGATTTTGCTATGACATATTCCAGGGGTGCAGAGAGCGAAAGTGAGCGTAACCCCTGGCATCTTATACTTTTTCCTGCTCTCTACAAACATGTTCTTGCCTAATGTGTACGTAGTTCAGATTATTCCGTAGTTACTGTTGCATTTGCAAAGTAATTGGCGTTTTTTACTACCTCCCCGGATAAGAGGTGGGAGACATAGATACTTATAAGTACATGTACTTCTACCGAGAAAATGCACTGCGTTGTAACAACATGTTTCTAATCCATTTGTCTGTGCATGTTACAAAATGTTTAAATTAGGTTTGCACTTGTAGGATAAAAAGTCTACCTTCGGCTGTAGAATTTTGGCCCATGGCCTCGGTTCTCCACCTAATTCTACACCATCCGGTATCGTTTCCCTATGACACATACATACATATGATAGATTATATCACTCTTTACTCTTGATCAGGTGATATATTGAAGAATAGACGCAGTAGCAATTTGTTAGTCACCCAAAGTTAGCCAATTACATATGTATCAATGAAACTAGTCTACAGAGAGGACCATATCTATATGTTTTATAACTAATTGTTATGATGGTGTTTCAGGAACGGTAACTTGTGGTTGATCGCATTAGCGTACGCAGTACCGGCCGGGGTTTACGGCGTGTACGGGTCTGTGTTTGACGTCATCCTGAACCCTGTTGGAGTCGCCCAGGTGAGACATTTGTACCTGTATTTATTTCTTACCACTCTGTAAAATTGATCGGTTAATTCTAGACATAATTACGGGTGTCGCATGTAATGGTTAATATTTTAGACATATTAACGGATGTAATGGTTAATATTTAAGACATATTTACGGATGTAATGGTTAATATTTAAGACATATTTACGGATGTAATGGTTAATTTTGGACTTAATTACGGGTGTGGCCTGTCATGTTAGAACACCTACTCTTCGAGAGCATGTGGATTTATCTGCATTTTGTTGTTGGGGCCCCTAAGAGGAAAGTTACGGGTTTGTCCCCTGACCGAGACAAACCAAAGTCCATAAAATGGTACCAACAGTTCTTTGCTTGACGTTCAGCTTGAAGCAGAACAGGATCCATATGACAACGGCTGCGGCAAGGACAGACGTAAACTGAAAAAAATATCAAGCCAACCAAACACCCGTTCTTATCTTATCAGACACCTGGAGTTCCGATTTGGTCTGTTGACGCTGATATGGTGTATTATGTATTTGTGTAGTGATCCTTAGGTATAATTGTTTCCCTTTCAATTTTCTGTCTAGAAAGAAAACAAATAACGTATGATCTTAAAAACTCAGATCGAGGAAAGAAGACAAAACTCTGGTGTGTGCTAGGTGCATCTTTCCAGATACAAAGTGGTAGACTCTGTTGTTGGTGGATTTTCAGTCCTGGATGTTTGCTGTGACCATGATAGCCCCGGGGCAGCTATCTCTTTGGAGTAGTAGAACGGTTCATAATATAACTCTTTACAAATATGTCATTTGATATTAACCAGTGCTCTTCTAAAGCCTCAAATTCACCTGTCCCTCTGTCTCAACAGTAGTTTAGACAATTTGGATGTCCAACCTTTTGGCCCCTAACATCACCGATGAGTCCTAGAAGGACGAAACAGCTGTATGATGCAGTGTTATTCATGTTTAGCTTACTGTTTCTATTACCAAATGTTAGCGATGCAGTCACCTGTGTGTGTTACATTTATCTCTATTTACAACAGCTTTAATCTAACGTGTTTTCTTTTGTTCCAGTCGGAAGCTGGCTGGATTGGCTTCTACTCCACCATTGCAGGATGTGCGTCTGGTCTCGTTATAGCTAGGTAAGCTTTGTGTTTTATCTATTAAACACTGTCTTTACTCATGGACATTGCTATTTAACAATGATCGGTAACCATGCGATGTCACAGTGAAAAGGACATTGTAACATGATGTTGATATCAGGTGTTTCGTTAGCCATGAATATATTTATCATAAACTTTGTTTATTGCAATTAAAACGATGTTCAGTATGATTGGACACATGCTCTTGTCTCGTATCTAACACTTAATTACACTCATGTAGTGGTGAATTACATATATTTTAACTTTATTTCACTTACGCAATTTTCGAAGAAATATTGGTATAAGAAACCGTTTATTAAAAAAATGTTTTTGTCAGGAAGCACAAGGTTAAATCGATATGTACCCAGTTTGAAATAATATCATGCCTCGCTTATATTGATCACATGACGTGGATGTAAAACAATTTGTTTGTTGTCTTGGAAACAAAGGATCATGTTTCCCAAAAAAAAGGGCAAGATTTGTATAATATAAACTATTTTTTGTTCCAGGTTTGCAGATATGTTTATGAAGCACATGAAAGTGTTCCTTATAGGTCTGTTCATACTGGCGACAGGATCGTTCGTATGGCTAACTCTTCTCTGTAACCAAACCATCCCATTCAGTATCGGTGAGTGATTTTTTTACGGCAATTAGGCGTGATTAATATTTGTAATAAAATCAAAAGTCCTCACAGAATTTAAAAAAAAGGAAAAGAAAACACTCATATGATAAGCGACATGGTTGCTTGTTAAATATTATAAATGTTTCAAGAATGTCAAAAGTAGAGGTGAAAATGTCGGATAAAGTGAAAAATATTTGTCTTCAATTAAGAGCCATTAGATTTTCTTTTATTGCTTTCTTATATCTTTAAAATGCAATATTTTTGAAGAAAACTTAAATATGGGTGCAAAGTTTGACGCCATGATATTTCAGTGACGTCATATGTTAAAAGCATTTTCTCTCAAATGAAATGGTTTGTTTGGATTTGATAAGTTGAGTGTAGTGCAAACGTTGATACATTTACTCTCCCTGTAGGAATTTTTAACATGAATCAGCTATCTTATTTTTGAAAACATTCACTTGGTGATATGCATCCTCGTCATCAAGTCGAGATACTCACTGGTATCTTATATTCTTTATCAGTCTAGCTTTATGCGTCATCGGTCGAAATTCTCAGTAATATTCTATATTTTTTATCAGTCTAGCTTTATGCGTCAAGCACTCGAGATTCTCGGTAATATTCTATATTCTTTATCAGTCTAGCTTTATGCGTCAAGCACTCGAGATTCTCAGTAATATTCTACATTCTTTATCAGTCCAGCTGTACGCGTCAAGCATCATGGGTGGGATGTTCCTAAATGGCTGTATACCACTGTTCTACGAGCTAGCGTGCGAAGCGTCCTACCCAGTGTCGGAGGGACTTGCCGGAGGGTTCATGACCTGGCTGAACAATCTGTTTGGAATACTGTTCCTCCTGGCCCTGCTTATTCCTGGTATAGGTAAGTGAAAAGAGATTTGATGCTCTGTTCAAGCCATTGCAGCTATAGGCAAGTTAGCAGACGTGCATTTTTCCTGTCCACACTCATTCCTCTGATAAAGGTAAAGATATTTGATTATCATGTTCCAGTGAATATCCTCTATAGTTGAGTAAACAAACGTTTATTTCTCCCGGTAAAACTCATTCACTAGTAAAAGTGAATAAAAACAAGTTTGTTTTTTCAAGTTTGAGCAATATCCGCTATAGGTTAGTAAACATATGTATATTTCTCATGGTCCCATTCGTTTCCTATATAGGAGAGTGAAGACGTATTTGATTCTTAACTTTCATCGAACCCCTTTTAAGCTTTACAAGTGAGTGACACAGACGCGTAATTCTCCTGGTCGATCTCATCCGCAGTATAGTTAAGGATGTGCTTGTTTCTGCAAGTCGGAGATCGAGAAAAGAATACACCTGTTTGTACCCACTGCGGGTACATATATATCTTAAAAGATGACTAATCTCAGAACCCCCCCCNCATGAAACTGACCATAATAAATCTGCTGCACTTATTGCAATGTTTGGGATCTCTGACTTCCTTGCTTGGCACATCCTCGATACTCCAGGGGTTACGCTCAATTCCGCTCTCTGCACCCCCTGTTATAGTAAAATTGAAGGCACAAAGACAGCTGTTTGATTGGTTTAGGGATAGAAAACCTGACCAATCGCTAGGCTGATGCCTGTCCTTTGAAGATGACGAATGGGAGACACTCGACTTCAAAGTCAGTCAATTATTCCGTTACGCAACTGCGAGAGTCTTTTGATGTACATCAAAGGATCGAACTAGTCTTCTTGTTTCCAGGGGTGCAGAGAATGAAAGTGAGCGTAACCCCTGGATATCAAAGATGTGCTTGGCAATACTCCACTCTTGGCTTTAGTGTTGAACGCCGGCCGGGACATACCAAAGTCCTTTAAAAATGGTAGTTGTTATTCCCTGCTTAACTCTCAGCATTTAGAGAAATGACAACAACTGGTTCACCCGTTGTCAGTATAATGCAGCCTGGCGGAATACTGTGTTGGGTGCCTTCGGCATGGTACTTCAATGAAATAGCACTTTAAAGTCGACATCAGATCCATAGCATCATAGTATATATTTAATATTGTTTTATTCATTAAAACAAGCTTTTTCGAGTTTGCTTGTATGACAAGTTAGTATTATATATCATAGTATAAGGCATTGATAATGGTTTTGTTTTTTAATTTACAATCTTGTTTATTTCAGGTACGGCTTGGATGAATTTCTGCCTGGTCGGAAGTGTGGGTCTGGGTCTTTTAGTGTTATTCGTATTTCCGGAGAAGTACACGCGGACAGACATTGATATTACGGTCACTGCGGATGGGACTATGGATGTCCAAACGTCTGTACACCAAGTGACCACTACATACACCTGAGGTCAAGGTCACCTTGGCAGGTCATGACCAGTTAACATTGACCTTAAACTCTCCACTCATGTAGTATTCATTATAAGGTGTGTAAATGTTATTTATGTAATTCTGATTACCGTGGAATGCTTGCATTGCGTAAGGAAAACCTTTTTCTCTGTGCGAAACAAATATTTATTTGCTATCATTAGGGATTCAGACACACATCTTTATGCAGTGATTATTTACTGAATATAGTATGACGATTGATGTGCAAATAGTCTCCAAGGGAATTTCATATCGAAATATTACATTAGTTTGAAAATGCTTATGATGATTGCAATACTATACTTGTACTATTTGTACACTACACAGTTTTACCCCGAGCAAAAATAGGTAATTCCGATAAGCAGAAAAAATTCAATTCGACGAACTATGTTTTGATTTTCTTTCAAGATCTCCATGTACCGGTATATTTAATTAATATATTAAAGACAACAGTGGTCCGAATTCGCCTATTTTCTCCCTAATATCATAAAAGATCATTAGTTATTAATTTTCTAATCAGAGTGATATTAATTGAATAACATGGAAACGATTCAATTAGATAATTTGTAATAAGGAACGATTGTTTAGAATTATATATGACAGGAGACAGGAATAGGGGAGGTTATGATGAAGTTAACATGTCCACAATGTGAGTATGACAGGGAGATTACCCGTTCCTAGGGCTGACGTCTGTGATATTACAATAAAAAATGTTGTACTAGACCCTGCGAATTTTCCTTCCGTTAGTAGTGTTGCAACTGGTTGTCTAAAATCGAAGAGAAATAGTGCAATACCTGCTTGAGATTATCTCAGTATTTTTGTGAAGTGTTTATCATGTGATATATCTTGATGTTAAGCAGTTATTTAGTCTATTGTCGTAGATATTGTTGATCTTGACCAGTGACTGCATGTGATCATTATGATACCTGTCAATTATATGTATAATCTGTATGAGAGAAGAAGTACATTGAACGTTGGTAGTATAACTACATATAAACCTGAATCTTAGTTGTAGAAATACTAGGAAATCCGTAGTTAATGTTTGTAATATTTGTTGACAACACTGTGATATGATAACTACGACTGTAAAGATATAGGTTGTTGTAATAAAAATGTCGAGACTGAGCATATACTACTGAGGGATAGTTGTTTTTGTACATGTATGATATTTACTTATGTTTTAAATTGTGTTGGTTTCTCCAATGATGAAAATATCACGGTGCTACGGCTAAAGTGTTAAGAGTAAAAGAAATTAAGAATTTGATAAAACTTGATTAAACACAAATGATATGTGCACATTTGATATAAATACAGTTTCGCACTTGGTTCACTTAGCAATTAGTTCTTATAATGAATACAGTTCACATGTCGCGTGATCTATGTTGTAAAAATCGATACAGTGAAAACAGTGATATTTCCCGTATTTCATATATTTTCTCTTTAGCATTTACATACTTATCAGAAGATGTTTATTGTCAGTGAATTGGTGAGAATCAAGTCTGTATGCTAAACGTATTTTTCGGTAATGTAAAAATGAAAATCTCAACCACTCTCTCCTAAGATGAAGCTTAAATACCAATTCTTCTCTCTATTCTGTGTACCAGATTCATTGTTATAAAGTCATTGGTATGGTATTAAAGTGTGAAAACCTGTATAAATAATCAACGATATTGAGCAAAATTATATTATGAGATGAACTATGCAAACCGTGCTATTGAATGTGTTAAATTCTCGAGTTTTCTCTTTTTTAATGTACAGTAGATATCCAGTTGAGCGCGTGTACACTGACTAGAGGGTGGAACTACATTGTATCTATGATTGCTCAGCAGGAGTTATCACCTCATGACCCGACCAAAATAGACAGTTTTTATATTCACAGCTGTTTTCAATGAATGTATATTCATTACTATTTTATTGATTCAGATCAACTGACAAAAAATCATTATCAAAAAGTAATCACGATTAATTGATTCATACAAACTAACTGCCTGAAATTTGCATATGCTAAGGTTCACACCGCCCACATCTACTGTTGATGACGTCTAATGAAAGTGTGTCATTCGCTGATAATTTGCATAGCTCCTACCACTTGAACTGTTATCAACGTTTTGGAAACTTGTCACGTTCTATAGTCAGGCTTCGAGATTATAACTCTAGTTTACGGAAACACTCGTTATTAAGTGAATGTCGGCGTAGACTGTAAATATATATTTGTATTACAAAATGGTTGTCTTTGTGATACATGCTAACGTAAATAATACTCTTACATATACTCATAGTTTTGAACAAGCGAGTCTGTGCTAAAAATGATGAGTAAATATAGGGATTATGATTTCGAATTAGTTTAGGAATGATAAGCGAGTAAGAGCGATGTTGACATCCAACGTATACATATGTAAACTTTGGTGACATTTGGTTCGTGTGTAATTGTTTAAGTGATGTTTGTGCGGAAAAAATGTGTTTGTATCAGAAACAACAGACTGTTTTCCACAGTGATATTAGACGGTTAAATAACCAGATTAAGGGATAAGACAGAACATGTGTAGTGTCCCGTGACTAGGTGTGTAGTGTCCCGTGACTAGGTGTGTAAAGTCCCGTGACTAGGTATATTTCCATAGGATTCTAATAAAAAGCAAGGAATTTCCAAATTCTGAAATTATATTTTAACGAAGAAAAAAAACAGTCCAAGCAAAAATTCTGAAAACCAACAGAGAGTCTTTCTATCCTGGATTTAGTTATCTAGTCAAAATATCAAGTCCAAGTAGACTAAATAACACATATCCCGTTATCAGTTACTTGACGATATCATCCTGGTAATCGGATGAGAGGATGGCAGATCATGTAACTAGACCGACCGTGGCCACCCAGTGTATTTATCGAAGGAAACAACAGTGTTTGTGATAGTGAGAGAGTTGCCATTGTTACCACATCAATACCTTTTGTGACGTCATTAGTTTTATTGTTGACTCAATTTGTTGTTGTAAGAACTGTTCGAAATAGCTTAATCTATCAAAATATAAATATAAATAATGAGTATTTTAGCAAATTTCACACATTGCTATTGATGACAAACTTAATAAAGCCCGTGCTAAAACAGTCATTGCTTAAAAAGTCATATCATGACATTCCTATCTATAGAACAAGACAATGTCGTTACCTTTTTGAAATGTTTATTTCTAAAAAACGAAGTTTCACAAAGAAGCAATATAACAATTAGCTTGCGGGGTATAAATTAATTGCAAAACGTGTAAAGAAACGGGAGTGTATTTAATAAGTGCTATCTTGTATAAACGAACTCCGGGGATTGTTTACCACAATACGGCATATGTCAGGTCTGCATTCATTCATAAAATAGAGCAGAAAATCACGTGACGTCATTTGGAAGTACACACAATGCGTGTAGCTTCCATATAAGGTCGTCCCTTGAACTTTTAAGCAGATTTCTGTTTTAAAGCTGAAGCTCACATTTCACTGGATAACCGACGGCACATTACAAGGAAACAGTTTGTACATTTTATATTAACAATATTTACGTGATAATGAAATATTCAGACCAGAAAGCAAAGTAATGTGGATTTTTACTTGCCTTAATCATTGTTTAATATGATTTAATCCTGTATTGTTTCTCGAATTATTGTAGTATTGCTGTTCGACATCGTGCTATACTTATATCAACGCACGACTAATCTGAGTTAAAAACGGGATTCGGTTGGCTGGAAAAGTGTTACATGAAAAATCCTCATATCACTTTAGCGGATGTGATCACATTTCATTAACTATAGGAAGTATCCTAGTGCCATACGGACCGACTTGTTGTCAGGGACAATATGCTTTAAATGGCAAATACATGTATACTGAACATATACTTCAAAAATAAAAGGGGGAAATTCATAATACAAAGACTTGGCATAATAATTGCTTTTGCAGATAAAAAAATCCGATTCTGGTCCTTAAGAAAGAACTTGTTTTGCAAGTACAAAAAAAGCAATTTGAATACGTTTCTTTTTCCTAATGTTCGGGAACGATTAAACTGTAAAGAAACAAATATGTTGTAAACAGCGTTCGACCTTTCCAGTGTTGTCGCACATTCTACAGCACTAACAGTATTGAACTCTCTTCCAGCGTTGTTTGATACATATATATATGACGTCAGCTTCTCCCTGTTATGTCATATGATATTGCGACGTCATCTTTCAGCCAGCAGTAAACAGTGCACGTGACGTCGCCAGATACCTGGGACATTTGTGATGTCTCTGATCTTAACCTTCCACCATTACTGATCGGGCAGAGTCGGACGCGTGGGAAGATGGCGGATACGTGTCACGTGACTCCGCCTGAGATTTCTTTGACTTGTTCGCCAGCTTCTTGTTGATGTCTATAAGAGCATGGTTCATGGCTTCCTCCGCCTGCTTGTCACCTGCAAGAAGAAGAAAATGTTGACGTTTAATTTAAATATGATATTAGATAGCTGTAACTTACTTCATTGCATCATTGTTTACCTCCGTGGCAAACGAACCAAACAATTTAACTTGTCCTAACGACTGACTGTAAAACGCAAATCTGTTTGCATATTAGAATTAACATACAACGTGAAACATTGAGTTATGTTTCGCATTAATTTTTCTGAACTTGTCACAATATTACAGCTTACAGCTGCATTCTTTTTTTTATAAGACTTTTGTTTAACTAGTAAGGACACGAATTAAAAAAATGCATTTTATTTTGGCAAAATAAGATATGAAATATGTACATTTCTTCATGTATGCTAAGCACCTTTCGCTATTAAATGACATGGACATGTTTATAGGACCTAAATAGTGCATGTATCCAGGTACAAGAAAATATAATTTTCAGCACTTGCTTTCGAAATGAATACATGTATAATACAAATTAAACACAAAATAGCATTTTCTATTTTTTAAGAATTTATATCGAGACAGATCTCAATGAAGCCTATCTGGGTTGCAGATAAACCTTTACGATAAGAAGGAAACCAAAAGCAGACATGCAATAAACGAGACAGATGAATAATTGAAATACAGTAAAGAAGAACTACGGGTAAACTACAAGATAAAACTAAGACTTCAGTCCTTCGTCAGTTTATGAATTCATCCGATTCATTACTGAAGATCAATTAAACTTATCATAAATAAACTCACCCAATGCCTGCGCATGCGTCAGGCCGGTTTCAAATGAGTTGTAGGCATCCTTGTACTTCTTCATATTTACTGAATAGAGGAGATGTTATTAGAAATTATATGATATAGTACATTATACAAAGGACTGTCACATTGCTCTGATCAAAGTCTTCATTGACCCTATTTTAACATCTTATTAAGCAATGTCATGTATTTATTATAGTATAAATTGATACGAGAAAATGCTTAAATATCAATACGAATATCTTAAAAAAATTACAAACTAAACCGAATTACTGATGATTTTTTGTAAAAAATCTTCCAAACAATTACAAGGTTTTTAGTAAATAAATGATTGACAGCATGATCAATCTGATTGTTGTCCATAATAAACTCACACCAAATCTTGGTCCTACTTCTCAAAGGACAAAGAGTATTTGTGAATTTATCGGACTCGGCTTCACATAAATACTGATCATAGTATACGTTACTGCTGGACTCACCTTCAGACAGACCAATCAGGACGCATGCCTGAAGCTGTAGTCGCTTGTCGTCTGATTCCTGTCCAGTTTCCAGTGACTTCCGGCCAGCGTCACGGGCATATGAGAAGTTATTTAGCAAGAGGAAGCAATTTCCTATGTCATGGAACAAAGCAGACGATTCGCCTGCAGTCTTACATAACGGGGCTTTCATAGTGTACCTTAAATATACATACAGTAGTCATGCATAGAGAGGCGTTCTTAGTATGGTTTTGCTATTATCATGTATCATGTGGATCGTAAATAAGACTTGTCAAAATGCATTTGTCAAAAGTTCCCAAAAAACACACTTTAAGACGTAGTTGAAGGTTTGTTTATATTTGAGAATATGATAAAAACAATCATTTACCATATTCTCAAATATCATTGTTCTCATGAGTCGTCTACGGACAAATAATCATATGTTGCAAATAAATCAATTTACTTTACTTGAATTTCTGCATTGAGCAACTGATTTTCTAAATAGGTGTTTATCTTTTTTTTCTGGTACAAAAAAAAAAAAAAGTGATGTCTCATTATAGTTATAGTATCTGGTAGCATCAAGCATAAGTTGGTGAATCAAATGGACCGTTCGGAACCTTATTAGATTTTGGTTGCAACGATATAACAAGTTCTAGTAGATAACTTACATTTCCAGTGCCCGGTTATATTTCCCCTGTAGCATGTGTGTTCGACCAAGGTTCCCGAGGGCCCTGTAACGGCACGCCATCACATCGCTGGAAATGTAATGTATTTTTCCTTTTGTTGAATTTGGGCAATGCGGGTTAACTCAGATGAACGATTATTGGACAATTACACAACCGTAAGACATATGATAGCATTAAGGTCAGATTTCAAGTTTACATATCGAATTATGATTCGATTCTAGAAAAAACGTATTACAAGATAAAATGAATTGACATCCGTTACGGAGTACATATTAACAGATGAGCACATTACAAATTTGGCCAACTTACAGTGTATGTATTCAAAAACAGTTAACAGAAACTTCGATCAACGCAATCAAATTTTAGCGCGAAATACAGTTTACAGTTTACATTAAATTGAACCTTGCTATCATTGTTCCCACAAACAAGCAGAGAATTACATATTCTTTATAGAAACATGATAGAAAATCCACCAGCAGAACATAAAGTTGATCGTGTGTGTAAATAACACATAAATTAAAAAGAAAACCTTGATTACCTTTTCTTAATGTTGAAATTTGAAATGCTACAGTAACATACGTACTATGCAACTGAACGAATAAATGTTTTAATTAAAAGTGGCGCCAATTAAATTCTTTTTCATACTGAGGTAAATAATAGTTTGTTTTTCTTGAACATATTTAATGAATAATTAAGTTCATGTTATAGTATAATTTATTTACCTACATAAACAAACACAATAGCATGACCGTTACCATTTCTCGCCGATTTTCAGGTCTATCGTGTGGTGTTTCAGTGCCCGTGTGAAATCACCAGCTTGTACCGCCACGTTTCCAAGGTAACTGTTAAACAAGCCAGTCAGTTCAGATTTCTCTGGAACGTTAGCCTCGGAATATTTCGCCAAAAGGTCCAGTCCAGACTCGCATTTCTTGACGGTGTCCGCAAATTTTCTTTGTGCATACACTGTATGTAGTAGAATATAATATTATCAGGTAGTTTATAAACAAAGTGCATTATTGTACAAGCAAATGAGCTTGTTCGTGTTTATAATTGTCTCATTTGATTTGCGATGTTGATAAGCATCAGAGCGCTTCAAAGTCCTATCTCGTTAGCTTATAAGCTGTACTCTGGTTATGATGTTCCTTAACATGACAAATTCAACTTCTCGCTCAAATGTTTACTGAAGCTATTTTCACTACAAAAAAACTTATCTATTATCCTGTTGCATATCCATTAGAAATTAATTGAACCAGCAAATATGAAAGGAAGCCCATACTTTTTCAAAACGCTTTCTAATAACATATTAATAACAAATTGCTGAGGATTTTGTAAAACGCTTGGGCGTGTGCTCCGAGCTGTCATGGTTTCGCCTAATCCGCGAAATCTTCTTAATGTTACTTTCATCAACACTTACGTGATAGAATTACATCTAATTCTTTTCTGAGATAATCCGTCACAGCATGGCTGATAGATTTGGTTTCTTCCTCCGTTTGCTTTGAATCGGTCAAGTCTTCATTTTCTTCTGCGATTTCTGTCATTCGTCGTGTACCAAGATCCATGCTGGGATTATGAGTTTCAAACTTAAATTCCAGTGATGTCGGATCTGGCTTCGGTTTCGTTCCCTTATCAGGCTTGTTGAGTCCAAGCCTTGATTTGATTGTCTTAGTTTTCCAGCTCATTCCGGAGTCTCCAGATTTCCATGTTGTCTTTGAATCACCAGTCCGAGCTGTTCCGAGTGTATCTACCGACAAGGAACTTCCACTAAATCTACTCGCTCGCGATTTCTGGAGAGGGGGTGGAGGCGGAAGTGGACCAAGGCGATTCCAGTAATGGTACCGATCGTACAGAAAGCTGACAGCATCCTCTGCTTTGTCTTGTATAGGACTTCCCATACCCCCCACAGCTGAAAACAACAACCAACAGGATTAAAACTGGAGTCTTGCATTCAAAACTCATATCCCGGATTACGACCTCCTTCATGATATCACTTTTCTATATCAGAGGCTCTGAGTGTGTAAATTGTACCAATTCCCATTTCTTATTAGGTAATAGCAACATCGATTTATCAATTTTTGTTCCAAAATATTTTGTTATATGTATCTTCTGTACCTTAATCATTTATTGATAGATGTGAAGTATATTTACAATAGAAAGTTTAAGTTCAGTGCGAACCAGTTGCAGGCCCTATGAGTTGACGATGAAATACATCACAACTTAAACAGAAGATATAGTATGAGAAAGGGACGTTAGAATCAAAGGAAATATCATTGGCCGAGTGATACTCTTTTTGCGTATCGGCAAAAAGATATGATAAGTCGATGAAAGACCCCACGAAAAGGACGGAACATGTTATTTCATATAATTAAATTATCAAGTTTTACAGTTATCATTGTTATAAATAAGCCTACTGTATTTTTTTTTTTTTTNTTCCGCGACTAGGTGTGTAGTGTCCCGTGACTAGGTGTGTAGTGTCCCGTGACTAGGTGTGTAAAGTCCCGTGACTAGGTATATTTCCATAGGATTCTAATAAAAAGCAAGGAATTTCCAAATTCTGAAATTATATTTTAACGAAGAAAAAAAACAGTCCAAGCAAAAATTCTGAAAACCAACAGAGAGTCTTTCTATCCTGGATTTAGTTATCTAGTCAAAATATCAAGTCCAAGTAGACTAAATAACACATATCCCGTTATCAGTTACTTGACGATATCATCCTGGTAATCGGATGAGAGGATGGCAGATCATGTAACTAGACCGACCGTGGCCACCCAGTGTATTTATCGAAGGAAACAACAGTGTTTGTGATAGTGAGAGAGTTGCCATTGTTACCACATCAATACCTTTTGTGACGTCATTAGTTTTATTGTTGACTCAATTTGTTGTTGTAAGAACTGTTCGAAATAGCTTAATCTATCAAAATATAAATATAAATAATGAGTATTTTAGCAAATTTCACACATTGCTATTGATGACAAACTTAATAAAGCCCGTGCTAAAACAGTCATTGCTTAAAAAGTCATATCATGACATTCCTATCTATAGAACAAGACAATGTCGTTACCTTTTTGAAATGTTTATTTCTAAAAAACGAAGTTTCACAAAGAAGCAATATAACAATTAGCTTGCGGGGTATAAATTAATTGCAAAACGTGTAAAGAAACGGGAGTGTATTTAATAAGTGCTATCTTGTATAAACGAACTCCGGGGATTGTTTACCACAATACGGCATATGTCAGGTCTGCATTCATTCATAAAATAGAGCAGAAAATCACGTGACGTCATTTGGAAGTACACACAATGCGTGTAGCTTCCATATAAGGTCGTCCCTTGAACTTTTAAGCAGATTTCTGTTTTAAAGCTGAAGCTCACATTTCACTGGATAACCGACGGCACATTACAAGGAAACAGTTTGTACATTTTATATTAACAATATTTACGTGATAATGAAATATTCAGACCAGAAAGCAAAGTAATGTGGATTTTTACTTGCCTTAATCATTGTTTAATATGATTTAATCCTGTATTGTTTCTCGAATTATTGTAGTATTGCTGTTCGACATCGTGCTATACTTATATCAACGCACGACTAATCTGAGTTAAAAACGGGATTCGGTTGGCTGGAAAAGTGTTACATGAAAAATCCTCATATCACTTTAGCGGATGTGATCACATTTCATTAACTATAGGAAGTATCCTAGTGCCATACGGACCGACTTGTTGTCAGGGACAATATGCTTTAAATGGCAAATACATGTATACTGAACATATACTTCAAAAATAAAAGGGGGAAATTCATAATACAAAGACTTGGCATAATAATTGCTTTTGCAGATAAAAAAATCCGATTCTGGTCCTTAAGAAAGAACTTGTTTTGCAAGTACAAAAAAAGCAATTTGAATACGTTTCTTTTTCCTAATGTTCGGGAACGATTAAACTGTAAAGAAACAAATATGTTGTAAACAGCGTTCGACCTTTCCAGTGTTGTCGCACATTCTACAGCACTAACAGTATTGAACTCTCTTCCAGCGTTGTTTGATACATATATATATGACGTCAGCTTCTCCCTGTTATGTCATATGATATTGCGACGTCATCTTTCAGCCAGCAGTAAACAGTGCACGTGACGTCGCCAGATACCTGGGACATTTGTGATGTCTCTGATCTTAACCTTCCACCATTACTGATCGGGCAGAGTCGGACGCGTGGGAAGATGGCGGATACGTGTCACGTGACTCCGCCTGAGATTTCTTTGACTTGTTCGCCAGCTTCTTGTTGATGTCTATAAGAGCATGGTTCATGGCTTCCTCCGCCTGCTTGTCACCTGCAAGAAGAAGAAAATGTTGACGTTTAATTTAAATATGATATTAGATAGCTGTAACTTACTTCATTGCATCATTGTTTACCTCCGTGGCAAACGAACCAAACAATTTAACTTGTCCTAACGACTGACTGTAAAACGCAAATCTGTTTGCATATTAGAATTAACATACAACGTGAAACATTGAGTTATGTTTCGCATTAATTTTTCTGAACTTGTCACAATATTACAGCTTACAGCTGCATTCTTTTTTTTATAAGACTTTTGTTTAACTAGTAAGGACACGAATTAAAAAAATGCATTTTATTTTGGCAAAATAAGATATGAAATATGTACATTTCTTCATGTATGCTAAGCACCTTTCGCTATTAAATGACATGGACATGTTTATAGGACCTAAATAGTGCATGTATCCAGGTACAAGAAAATATAATTTTCAGCACTTGCTTTCGAAATGAATACATGTATAATACAAATTAAACACAAAATAGCATTTTCTATTTTTTAAGAATTTATATCGAGACAGATCTCAATGAAGCCTATCTGGGTTGCAGATAAACCTTTACGATAAGAAGGAAACCAAAAGCAGACATGCAATAAACGAGACAGATGAATAATTGAAATACAGTAAAGAAGAACTACGGGTAAACTACAAGATAAAACTAAGACTTCAGTCCTTCGTCAGTTTATGAATTCATCCGATTCATTACTGAAGATCAATTAAACTTATCATAAATAAACTCACCCAATGCCTGCGCATGCGTCAGGCCGGTTTCAAATGAGTTGTAGGCATCCTTGTACTTCTTCATATTTACTGAATAGAGGAGATGTTATTAGAAATTATATGATATAGTACATTATACAAAGGACTGTCACATTGCTCTGATCAAAGTCTTCATTGACCCTATTTTAACATCTTATTAAGCAATGTCATGTATTTATTATAGTATAAATTGATACGAGAAAATGCTTAAATATCAATACGAATATCTTAAAAAAATTACAAACTAAACCGAATTACTGATGATTTTTTGTAAAAAATCTTCCAAACAATTACAAGGTTTTTAGTAAATAAATGATTGACAGCATGATCAATCTGATTGTTGTCCATAATAAACTCACACCAAATCTTGGTCCTACTTCTCAAAGGACAAAGAGTATTTGTGAATTTATCGGACTCGGCTTCACATAAATACTGATCATAGTATACGTTACTGCTGGACTCACCTTCAGACAGACCAATCAGGACGCATGCCTGAAGCTGTAGTCGCTTGTCGTCTGATTCCTGTCCAGTTTCCAGTGACTTCCGGCCAGCGTCACGGGCATATGAGAAGTTATTTAGCAAGAGGAAGCAATTTCCTATGTCATGGAACAAAGCAGACGATTCGCCTGCAGTCTTACATAACGGGGCTTTCATAGTGTACCTTAAATATACATACAGTAGTCATGCATAGAGAGGCGTTCTTAGTATGGTTTTGCTATTATCATGTATCATGTGGATCGTAAATAAGACTTGTCAAAATGCATTTGTCAAAAGTTCCCAAAAAACACACTTTAAGACGTAGTTGAAGGTTTGTTTATATTTGAGAATATGATAAAAACAATCATTTACCATATTCTCAAATATCATTGTTCTCATGAGTCGTCTACGGACAAATAATCATATGTTGCAAATAAATCAATTTACTTTACTTGAATTTCTGCATTGAGCAACTGATTTTCTAAATAGGTGTTTATCTTTTTTTTCTGGTACAAAAAAAAAAAAAGTGATGTCTCATTATAGTTATAGTATCTGGTAGCATCAAGCATAAGTTGGTGAATCAAATGGACCGTTCGGAACCTTATTAGATTTTGGTTGCAACGATATAACAAGTTCTAGTAGATAACTTACATTTCCAGTGCCCGGTTATATTTCCCCTGTAGCATGTGTGTTCGACCAAGGTTCCCGAGGGCCCTGTAACGGCACGCCATCACATCGCTGGAAATGTAATGTATTTTTCCTTTTGTTGAATTTGGGCAATGCGGGTTAACTCAGATGAACGATTATTGGACAATTACACAACCGTAAGACATATGATAGCATTAAGGTCAGATTTCAAGTTTACATATCGAATTATGATTCGATTCTAGAAAAAACGTATTACAAGATAAAATGAATTGACATCCGTTACGGAGTACATATTAACAGATGAGCACATTACAAATTTGGCCAACTTACAGTGTATGTATTCAAAAACAGTTAACAGAAACTTCGATCAACGCAATCAAATTTTAGCGCGAAATACAGTTTACAGTTTACATTAAATTGAACCTTGCTATCATTGTTCCCACAAACAAGCAGAGAATTACATATTCTTTATAGAAACATGATAGAAAATCCACCAGCAGAACATAAAGTTGATCGTGTGTGTAAATAACACATAAATTAAAAAGAAAACCTTGATTACCTTTTCTTAATGTTGAAATTTGAAATGCTACAGTAACATACGTACTATGCAACTGAACGAATAAATGTTTTAATTAAAAGTGGCGCCAATTAAATTCTTTTTCATACTGAGGTAAATAATAGTTTGTTTTTCTTGAACATATTTAATGAATAATTAAGTTCATGTTATAGTATAATTTATTTACCTACATAAACAAACACAATAGCATGACCGTTACCATTTCTCGCCGATTTTCAGGTCTATCGTGTGGTGTTTCAGTGCCCGTGTGAAATCACCAGCTTGTACCGCCACGTTTCCAAGGTAACTGTTAAACAAGCCAGTCAGTTCAGATTTCTCTGGAACGTTAGCCTCGGAATATTTCGCCAAAAGGTCCAGTCCAGACTCGCATTTCTTGACGGTGTCCGCAAATTTTCTTTGTGCATACACTGTATGTAGTAGAATATAATATTATCAGGTAGTTTATAAACAAAGTGCATTATTGTACAAGCAAATGAGCTTGTTCGTGTTTATAATTGTCTCATTTGATTTGCGATGTTGATAAGCATCAGAGCGCTTCAAAGTCCTATCTCGTTAGCTTATAAGCTGTACTCTGGTTATGATGTTCCTTAACATGACAAATTCAACTTCTCGCTCAAATGTTTACTGAAGCTATTTTCACTACAAAAAAACTTATCTATTATCCTGTTGCATATCCATTAGAAATTAATTGAACCAGCAAATATGAAAGGAAGCCCATACTTTTTCAAAACGCTTTCTAATAACATATTAATAACAAATTGCTGAGGATTTTGTAAAACGCTTGGGCGTGTGCTCCGAGCTGTCATGGTTTCGCCTAATCCGCGAAATCTTCTTAATGTTACTTTCATCAACACTTACGTGATAGAATTACATCTAATTCTTTTCTGAGATAATCCGTCACAGCATGGCTGATAGATTTGGTTTCTTCCTCCGTTTGCTTTGAATCGGTCAAGTCTTCATTTTCTTCTGCGATTTCTGTCATTCGTCGTGTACCAAGATCCATGCTGGGATTATGAGTTTCAAACTTAAATTCCAGTGATGTCGGATCTGGCTTCGGTTTCGTTCCCTTATCAGGCTTGTTGAGTCCAAGCCTTGATTTGATTGTCTTAGTTTTCCAGCTCATTCCGGAGTCTCCAGATTTCCATGTTGTCTTTGAATCACCAGTCCGAGCTGTTCCGAGTGTATCTACCGACAAGGAACTTCCACTAAATCTACTCGCTCGCGATTTCTGGAGAGGGGGTGGAGGCGGAAGTGGACCAAGGCGATTCCAGTAATGGTACCGATCGTACAGAAAGCTGACAGCATCCTCTGCTTTGTCTTGTATAGGACTTCCCATACCCCCCACAGCTGAAAACAACAACCAACAGGATTAAAACTGGAGTCTTGCATTCAAAACTCATATCCCGGATTACGACCTCCTTCATGATATCACTTTTCTATATCAGAGGCTCTGAGTGTGTAAATTGTACCAATTCCCATTTCTTATTAGGTAATAGCAACATCGATTTATCAATTTTTGTTCCAAAATATTTTGTTATATGTATCTTCTGTACCTTAATCATTTATTGATAGATGTGAAGTATATTTACAATAGAAAGTTTAAGTTCAGTGCGAACCAGTTGCAGGCCCTATGAGTTGACGATGAAATACATCACAACTTAAACAGAAGATATAGTATGAGAAAGGGACGTTAGAATCAAAGGAAATATCATTGGCCGAGTGATACTCTTTTTGCGTATCGGCAAAAAGATATGATAAGTCGATGAAAGACCCCACGAAAAGGACGGAACATGTTATTTCATATAATTAAATTATCAAGTTTTACAGTTATCATTGTTATAAATAAGCCTACTGTATTTTTTTTTTTTTTATAGTTATATATATATAATAGTCATACAGGCAAGCTTCCCTAGACCTTATGAAAGATCATGGTTAATCAATCAATGCTAATTATTTTCAAAAATAATAGTATATTTTTATGAGTAATACATTATTGTAACAGTGCTACTCTAATATCAAGAGGCCTATATGTAGGATGTTTCCGTAATTGCAAAGTCAAAAAGACACGTGTATATTCTTACCTGGAAAGACTGAGCTACTTGACAGCTTTTCCAGATACTTTTTGTCTTTGTAGAGTTCTTTCAGAGTCGTTTTCACCATCTTACTTTCCGGACGTTTTTCTTCCTCGTTCAGGGTGGCAACGGAAGTAGATGGCGTGTGGGACAGATTCGGAAGTGACATCACACGAGGAAGGATGACTGTAGGTGTCTTGTGTATTCTGATAAGCTGACAAAGTGGACGATCCCGAAAGGACGCGCTTGGCTTCGGTAAATGTTTTGTAGGACTCTTCGTTTTGTTCTCAAATGTAAATGGTTTACCTGCAGGCTGAAACAACCAAAACGAAACTAAACGATATCCTGATGTCCCATTTTATGATATCAATACATAACCTATATTAAAATATATATATATCTTATTTTAGATATTAAATTTATCAAATGGCAAAATAGTATTTATTTTTAAAGTGCATATGATTCAGGATGTTAATTTATAGATCTTCTCTGGCTAAAAGAAAATGTGGGACAGGATTTCCGAAATAATTAACCGCTCTCCAGAAAAGCAGGTTCCCGTCTCTAACACTAATCCGTGTATCTTTGATGAGTGTTAAACAATGAAATCGTAATTGTCATTGATGATCTCTGAGGTGGTGAATTACACCTACCGATTTGTGGACAAGATATGTCAGATCTCCTGCATGGGTCAACTTCATTCTCTTCGCTGTAATCAGAGGGAGCATAATATCTGGTTACAATGCCTACAAATGCCGGAACATCTGGCCCACGTATTACAACCAGTTAAATTAATGCTCATCTATCTGTTGCAACAAATAACATCAATTTTGACCTGCCTATGGCCACAAATGTTATCAATCCTGCCGGATGTATTACATTAAATCGAATCGATTTTGTCTTCTGCGTGTCAACAAATAAAGCAATTTCACGCCTTTAGGCAATTATATCTTGACAAAGAATAAAAATATTGATAAGAGAATATTCAGAATTAATACAATGCTTAACTTTCAAATCATTAGCAAAACTGAACCATGTAAATTTCATTGTTACGTATTTCCTACCTTATGCATGTACATCAGGTCACTGCAGTCAATATATACAAATGTACCTTTTTTACGGTTGCCCTTTGTGATGAAGTGGTCGGCTTTCTTGGAGCCCTCCTGGAATGCCGCACTCCTAGGGTAGTGTTTTAGACCTCTATTATAGTACACGAGGGCCATTTCGTAACTCTGGGTCTTAAACAACACTTCAGCTTTCTGAAGAAGAGCCTGAAAGATGTAAACAACACTTCAGCTTTCTGTAGAAGTGCCTGTGAAACATAAACAACACATCGGCTGTATTTAGCAATACTATATAAACAACACCTCAGCTTTCTGGATAAGTCCCAGTAACATATAAACAACACTCCAGCTTTCTACAGAAGTGCCAATGACATATAAACAACACTTCAGCTTTCTACAGAAGTGTCAATGACATATAAACAACACTTCAGCTTTCTACAGAAGTGCCAGTAACATATAAACAACACTCCAGCTTTCTACAGAATTGCCAGTAACATATAAACAACACTCCAGCTTTCTACAGAAGTCCCAGTAACATATAAACAACACTTCAGCTTTCTACAGAAGTGCCAGTATTATATAAACAACACTCCAGCTTTCTACAGAAGTGCCAGTAACATGTAAACAACACTTCAGCTTTCTACAGAAGTGTCAATGACATATAAACAACTCTTCAGCTTTCTACAGAAGTGCCAGTATGATATAAACAACACTCCAGCTTTCTACAGAATTGCCAGTAACATATAAACAACACTTCAGCTGTCTACAGAAGTGCCAATAACATATAAACAACACTTCAGCTTTCTACAGAAGTGCCAATAACATATAAACAACACTCCAGCTTTCTACAGAAGTGCCAGTAACATATAAACAACACTCCAGCTTTCTACAGAAGTGTCAATGACATATAAACAACACTTCAGCTTTCTACAGAAGTGCCAGTAACATATAAACAACACTTCAGCTTTCTACAGAAGTGCCAATAACATATAAACAACACTTCAGCTTTCTTCAAGATGTGCCTATAATATATAAACAATACTTCAGTTTTCTGGATAAGTGTCTGTAAATCATAAAAAGCACCTCGGCTGTGTGTAGCAGCATTACATAAACAACATATCGACTTTCTATCCACAACAGCGCTACATACATCACAACTGTGTACAACACATTAGCTTTCAAAACATATCAAAGCCAATTCCTATTTGATGCAATCTCTTTATTATATAATATACAATAGTTTACTATAATTAAACAGCAAACAATTCTGTCTATTTCTTAAAAGGTACGGATACTGCGAAGTACTTAAACATAAAAGAAAAATGAATGCTCATTTTATAATATGACATAGTGTGGAATTGATTTCTGCATTAAACAAACTAAACATCAAAGACAGGGCCAGGGAATTGCATAGTGTTTAATCACCAACGATATCAAACTGCTTGAAAAATGTATGTACATTGGTTTGTAACACTTTTGAAATCGATTTCTGTATTTCAACATTATACGTCTAAACATTGCCTTCTGTTCATTCTCTCCTGGAATTGAACCAAAACCAAGGTGCCACACCACCTGAAGGTCATCAAATAGATTTTGTTTATGAATGCGTGAAATTAAATTTGAACACCGGAGCTCTGTATGAGACATTATCGTGTAGTGGTATTTTAACTTCGAAGGAGACATAATTAGGTACTCACAATTTTGTAAACTAAACTTAATATTTTCTATAGAAATACCTTCGATTCGAATACAATTTTTGAAATATTCATTATTCCTTGCTAGAAAAGTAGTTCATCAGCAGTCAACTGTGTCGTTCTCATTTAACATAAACGAGTAAGTTTATGCTAAGGAATATCTGTAATGTAATATTTCAAGAAAATATATAAAACAACAAAACCGTTCTCCATACTCTTTCTACAATGCTATATCTGATTCAAGGTTTTTACATCCGTGTAACATTTTAGTTTCTCTTGATCGTAAACGTTTAATATACAACTCCAGAAAAACTCATACATGTGAATTATACACTTTGTATTATAGGTCTAGCACAAATCAATAACCACAACACTTAACCCCGATAGTGTCTTTCTTTAGAAAATGCCTAAATTGTTATGCTTCTCGCGATTAATAAATAATGTTTGTCACTGCCTTGCCTCGCTCAACAGAAAAGATGAAGGTTACACACAAAGTTGAAAACATTGATTATATACTATTTAGTACTCGACGCTAATCCAATAATTATTCTTTTGAATCCTTTGATAACACAATAAACTGTTTAAGTGCTGAATGTTAATTGAAGCCAGATCAATATATTAGACGTTTATGTTTAAAATAATCAATATATTGATTTCTGTATCTGAGCTTTCAGTAGATCCTTGAAACTCTCCAAAATGAGTTTTGACTATTTGGATTTACAGACCATATATCTGTTTGACTCGAATTTTGATCCTTCAAAAAGTCATGACAAGTTCTGTTCGACTTCTGAAATAGCTGAATGTGACGGGACATTTGCAGCGCTGTTCTGTTTTGGTTCAATAATTAAGATTTGATTATTTTAATAAGTAATCAATATGAATTTTATTTATAAAACCATTGTACCGAAGACTACGCATATCTTAGTTATGTGGTAGAATTAGAAATAAATATACATGGACTCTATAAACCACAATGTCCACATACAAGTACAATGCAGTGCTCCGATAGGATAACCAATTCCAATGACCAACAAGAGGCATTTGTCATGTTGTCCCAGTAATTTAACGAGGTTATCAAACTTCAGTCGATTATGTCAGGACTTACAAATACAGTTGATTTTTTGTTTAATCGCTTTATGTTGCTCATCCTACAAGCTATTTTTAAAATATAAACTTATCGTAAAATCTGGTGCATGTCTCTCCCCTACCCTGACAAAACCTCGTTTGTCCTCTGAAGACAGTTGCGTCAATACATTTACATGTGGTAGGATGGTGACCCAAAGGCCTCAACAATCGATAACATATAGGATTATAGTATACTTGTATAAACTTGGATTATATACATACATGTAACCGTAAATAGTAACTATTTACCGGTAGATAGTTTAATGGCGGTTGACCTGACAGGTTATGTAAACTTTATTATACAATAAGCTACATTTTCAATAACGAATTGTTTATAATGATTAACATTTAAACTTGTAAGTTTTTTTATTCATAAACATAAACAGATAAACCTGAACAAAAATTGTATTTTTTATAACACTTTTGATTGTTTTCAACTAATTAAGCTGGACATACTTTTACATAGGTTAAATAAAAGACATAATTTTGCATGCCTTGTTAGCTTAATGAGTTGTCGTCTGGAAATCTACAAGTTATCTTATAGACGTTTAACATTGACATACGTTTTCTTTGACTTCGATGGAAAATTCGTTACCCTAGTCGTACAATTAAGTTAAAACTGTTATTGCTTTTACAAAGATAACCTTCACTTTACGTAGATCTTCATGAAAAGAGGTTTAACAACTTGGAGTAAATGTATAAAAATAAGTTCAAATAAAGGCTTGTCATGTTGTTACTGCCATCGAATCCGGTTTCGGAATATAAACGTTCCTTTAACTATTTCAAACTCGGTGTACATGTCATGTAAGTAATATTGTTAAAATTGTTATTAAGGTTATAAACGTATCCGTACGTACTAGGTAAGTTATTGTGACACTAAACAACGATACACAATTCAGTTCAATAAGTAAGCCCATTTAAAAGGCCTGGTATTTTAATGGCACAATAAATACAAACATTTACAACCAGAAGAATCTGTAAACCAAACTGTATTTCGTCATTCTAATGTATCCCATGCATTTGGGATCGGGGAATAGAATAGGCCCTGCGAAAACATTGCGCTGCGTCAGAGGCATATACATGTAAATGTTATATGCATCTTTTTATTTTCTGTCATGCTGCTATCTTTCCTGAAATTGTCTGTCTCTCCAATTTTAAACTATATGAAAGCTGTTGGTCTTTCACTAAAATTTGAGTCACCATAGTTATTTTCAATATTCATGCTGACGTTTGTCTTTTACCCTTACGTTTGTTTGATATTTTTATCCTGCATTTGTTTTGTCGACCACTGGTTGGCTCTAATGACTTATCCTGGTTTAATGGGTCTTTAAGCATGTTATGATAGTTATAATGGTCGCCTACTACAAGGTCATGTTACCACGTCATGACCTTAAGGTTTCGTATGGTCCTTAAAAAGAAAGAAACAAAAAGAAATTCTAAAATTGTTTTTCATATAATCTTGTCATGAAGGGATGAGGAAGACTTGTATGTAAATAAAAGTAGAAAAAAATAATCAGAGAAAAAAGGAAGATTTGGTTAATGATTAGCTCACCTCTTCGTCCGGATCAGTATAATCATATTCACTTAATCCTTGTGTTACGTAGTCATAAGTAGCATAGCGTTCGACCCAATCTATTGTTAATTCAGACATCGTAATATAAACAGAGTACTTTTGTTATACTTCTGTCAGTTTAGCTCTTTAAATTATCTTCGTGTTTCGCATGAGACATATCAGCCGGTCCATTTCTAGTTCAGAGTTCATTTGTATTCCAGTCAGGCCGCTTATCACTTCAATAGCAGTTTGCTACAACTCTAGCGTGTCCATTTCATTCTTAGAATGTCCATTTCAATAGTCAGCTTTGATTTATTTCGTTTTTGAAGTATCCATTTCAGAAGTAATCAAAAGTTACAAATATTTAATAACGCAGCTCATTGCAAATGTCTGATATTTTCCGCTGAAATTCAATGTGTATGTAAAGCCGTCTTTCACCCCCAAGGTATCCTTCTCGAACGTCTGGTTAATATCCAATGTTTATGCCCAACGCGACAAATCGATTTGGATTTCTGTCACAAACACAAGTTTCCATGCTGTGTGCTTTGCACCGACTTGTGACAGAGGTAAGTAAAATGAATGCACAAATACTGTAACATAGTTATCTGTCAACGTCTCCGACAGTTGACTCTTAAATAATGCATACACAACACAAACTTCTTCGTGGTATGTTACGGTAGATCATTTACCATGGGTTCTTTTGTTGTCGAGTATTTAAGCCTGGGGAGCCGTAGACGGAAAGTAGGAATGAAGAGTATAGAATGCCCCGTCATTACCACTCCGATACACACATGTACACACGTAGACCAGATATACAATTATTGATCCAAATAGGAATGGATTTCTCCATGCATAGTTAAAACTTGTTAAGGAAGTACACAAAATGGGTAGCGCTATTATGTCGTTTTATGAATATAGCGGTAATTACATTTCTTTGACTGTTTACGGGGGTCTTCCGAAACACGTTAAACACTGTTTGGTACGGCTAGGACAAATCATTTAAGTAACAATTCAAGGCTCACTGACATGTCGTGGTCTTTAAAAGGTGAGTATTTAATGTTAATGGTCAATTACCGAAATATAGGCGTTCGACTATTAACACGGCAATAAGCAGTTAATCGAACGTCTGAACAAATGGTATATGTGTATTTTGATGGAGATAAAGTTGTCACGAAGGTGTATTTTGCTGGTTTTTATTTCATTATTAACGTATCAACAACAAGTCAATATGACCTTAATTGTAACAAGTTTTGGTATCTTTTGTAGAGAGGTTTTTTTTTCAAATTCACAAAATGGAGATTAAAGTGAAATACTCAGGTGTTGGCAATATGCACGTATACCATTCGCCTTTTTATAAATAATAATAACAAAAACAATTCTAGAAAATAACGATTTTATCAAACCCACTGAGTTTCATATCTGATGCAAATGTACCATTGCAATGCACATACCTCTCCTAATGCATAAGAGAAAGTTTGAACGTTTTTGTCAAATATACTTTGTTGGAATATTGTTGTAGATTTTCCTCATTTTTGTCCGAAACTAAATTTATGGATGAGTATTCATCCAAATTCCAAATACACAATGTATATGAAATTTGTAAAATCCAAGTTAATGTTTCAATTGAGTTTTTACTAGAATTCTACAATAAAACGATTATTTATTAATAGGATACAATGAATTGTATCTACATTTGTAATATCATTCTTGGTGTGTTAAAGTGTCATTAATTAAGGAAAGAAACAGATATACCAGGAGGAAAAGAATGAACAGGAGAACGAAATATTAAAGCACGGGATGTGACAAACAATTGATCAGTAACAGCGTATGGAATGTGAACAGTCTATCACAACGACTGTCTGCGAAGGAAAGGACCATCACAGATTATATTTTATATCAGCATTATAATGCAGCTTGTTTATGTACGATCTTACTTGTATAATATATGTACGTTGTAAATCAACCTTAAAGTGTACTAACGATGACGCAATAGAAGCATCTGTCTTGACCTGATGTATTGATTTTCTGAATATAACGTATTTTGTACATGTACCATATTTTACACTGGATTTCCCCATCTCTCTTCTAACTTCCCTTGTAATTTATCCCTAGCCATGTCACTATCCCTAAGCTGTAGTTGTTAATGTTGATTACGATGAAAGGTGACAGTTTCTGTCTCAAATTCATTTATGTTCAATCATGTTTGTATTATGCATTACATAATGTTATGTGCATAAAACAAAGTTTAAACTAAAGAGATATCGACGATACAAAATCCATTGTGTGCATTGAAACATTAGCGTGCAGTTACATTATCTTAGCTGTTTAATGTACCCGAGATACGACAGAATTGTTATCTTTATGAAACCTGATGTCCTTTCTACATGTTCATGTACTTCAAAATTTGATTTTAGTGTAATCTGACTTTTAATTATGGAATTATTAATAGCCTAACTCATGTAGGATTTCAATTTCAATTTTAATCAAACATGGTTTCTTTCATCGAGTTTTCTCTTGAACACTTGCGATTTGATTGACATGTAATATTTGATTATTTTGGTAGACCATTTTGTTTACCCAACCCAGTGGTTTTCTATTTCAATATTAAACCCCAATATGATCTCGGTAAAGAACATAATAGATTTTGCACTTGAATACTCCCGATTCAATTGTGGTATGACGTTTACTTATCTTTGTAGATCAAATTGACCTAAAACGTATTTCGATTTCAATATCCGACATAATATCCTATTATTCTGGAGTTTACTCTTGAATGCGTCAGATTTATTTGTGGTTTCGTGGCAGATTGTTTATCCACAAAGGGTAGGAATACGATATGTCAATGCAATGTTTAGGCGGCAGAATCAGCAATCAATAAGCTCAATAATGTATATTCAGTTCGCAAATATTAACAGAGCCATATACAGAAAGAACATTGCTGAGATTTATAATGCTAATATGAGTTTTCAAAAGAGTTATTATGGTTATTGATCCGACGGTCTGCCAATATCCAGGCAGGGGAGTAAAACTAAATAATTTATGTATATTAATGATAGATGAAATTTAAAAAATCTTCTTGCAGTCATATTTTTGTCTTCTCCCATGTAAATCAGGGCGCCGGGGGAAGGGTCTTTTTGTCAAGGGTAAGATAATCTTCTCAAAAATTTCTATCATATGAATACAGTTGCCAAAGGAGACACAGATGAAAAAGAAAGTAGGTAAAAGAGAAAGAAAAAAAATATAGATCTTTAGTGGATAGATCGATAATTTAGACTCCCGGTGTGTTTACCATAAGCAGACGACCTCACCCAGTTGTTGAATGTGAAAGCCTATAGTAGTATTCCATGCAAAATAAGCTAGGATGTATGGAGTTCCTTGTGCTTAATTCAGGAGGGGAGGGAGGATAAGAATGTTAACACATGACTCACATTTGTTTTGCTAACTTCACAGCGTAAAATTAATTGACATAATCGGGACCGCCATTTTACGTCCCCATCCGATAAGAATTAACTCTATGCATTGAACATGAAGCCAGATAGGATAGTGTATTCCATATAATCTATAGTGCGTGAACGGTTCTTTCGTACGATCTCAGACGGACCGAAAAAAACGACTGTCACAATAATAACCAAACTATTAGCTCAGTAGATGATGCCGACAACTCATTTAGGACTAACGATTACACCGTGTATAGTGACACAAGTGGGGATAAGGTGATGAAAGTTCAGGGGTTCTGACTTCGAAGCGTGCAGATAATGACAGAGGTAAGCAAACATACTTGTTTATGTTTCCAGACATATCTTTGGTACCTACAATACTGAGCGCGGGTTGTGGGAATGTTTTAGTGATAAACGATCTTACTTGTGCTGTACTGTGTGGATATTGTTCGTACTTACGTTCATTTTGCTATAAATACGAGTATTTTCCTCGCGTCTTCCTTTATTATGGTTAGGAATATGATTCCAGGGCCTGTATTCATGAAACCGTTCTCGTGCTGAAGCATGGATTTTGTGCTCAAGCTAAAATTTCTTGTTCGGTCTTCAAATTGTTAAGAAAATCTTATTTGATCAATGATTTGGGAAAACCTTAACGAGAGTTGAAGGCGAATACTGTTTTCAATGTTTATATTTGATTTTTGATCGTTTGACATGATTTTAGCGAGTTGCAAGAAAGTTGGTTTGAGCACAGAATCTATGCTTGCGCATGAGAACGATTTCATGAATACAGGCCCCGTATCTTCAGGAGAAGTAAATAGTTGCATTATATAATGCAACTGTTGCTATTTTATACCTTTGCATAAAACAACTCTTAAATTAAGCAGTAAAATGACATCTGTATCATGGATATCCTTGGTAGGCATTAGATTTCGGTTAAATTGTTATTTTGCTCCAAACGAATAAGGAATGATAATCGAAGTGCTGTCATACCCTAATTTAAAGAATCGACTATTTGCCGAAACCGCATTACTCTGTTAAACCTAAACCCCAATACCAACATATATTTTCGCAATGATATTGACATTTTTACTGCTTCAAAGGACGATTTACATAAAACCAACACTTGTATATATATATGATGCAACTATTCACCTCTTTACAAGATGCAGAAATCACATTCTACACAAAGCAATAGAGTAACATGTAAAGGGAACTGTTTGCTTAGGAAGCGAAATCAACGTAATCACCGTGATTCTTTGCAACTTTAGTAGGAAATTGCACAGAGCAAATCAGATTGATATAACACAGAAACATCCCCCTACCCGTCCACGACACTTTGGCCACCAAAGATATCTCTGGAAGAAAATGAAAGTATATGTCTTTGCGTTAGTGATATCCGTCTCGCTTCGGTGTCAACACTACGCCTCTCACAAAGACCAATACCCCACTTGTGAGGCTATACACAGTGTTCTACGGCATGAATCGTGGTTTCATGTTTGGTGAATGCAGATGGATGACAAGTTATGTCATATGTAAATATCATGTCCACAAATGATAACTGTCTTTTCACTAAAACATCACACCCTTGCCACAGTAACATGACACCATAACCGAACACGATACATGGGTTTACTCAGAGACGTATATACTGCATGGCTTCATATGTCTCTGGTTTACCGAAGTACCGCAGGACGGAATGATGACGGGGCAGAGAAACCTTACCTCTTTGTCCAAATTGTCGAGATGGAGGGCTATATCAATGTCGTCTGTAGCCTTCCTGATCTGGTTTAGTTTCAGATGACACTTTGATCTGTTGATGAGTGATTTCACATCAGCCGGGTCACAACGTAACGCCTGAAATCAAACAAAATATACTCGTAACTGTCGGACATAACGACGATTCCTTGTCAGCTTCAAAATGCTTCGTTTACTTGACTGGGCTTGATTACCACCAAAAACCAAAAAAAAACACAATTCTCGTGTCCCTGTGTGGCCGATGATACTAACACTGCAAGTTCGTAGGAGTTATCCCCCTTAAATCGAACAAGCTTACACAGAGACGACGCCCATGTGTATTGTTCACACAGACATAATTAGCTTGAAAATGGTCGAGCAGAACTCTACAGAAAATTACACAGCGTAATACTTGGTTAGTTTGGCGGGAAGTAAAGTGTAAATTGATACTGGAGAAATACTTATACATGATCTGTGATGGCGGATGGAATCTACAGGTTTTTTAATAAAAATACATATATAACATGCAATCATAGTCTCCCCTTCTGTTTTTCCGCTATATTCACATGTAACTAAGAAATATAAAGTGCTTCGGTTATTTTTCCTATCAAAGAAGTTCTGCAAACGCCACATGACTTAAAACGTACATGCATAAGTACACGGAGATATTCTTTGTACATAGCTACATAGAAATATCTCCGTGATCAACGTTTAAAGAGTAATCTTTAGCAAATAAAAGCAACTTATAATTTGAAATGGTGGCACTCCGTGACAGATAAAGCAATCGCTAAATCCAATAAAGATTCCGTCCTACACCTGTGCTGTGGGCCAGCATAAACGCATTTAGTCAAACCTGTTCGACCTTTCATGGAATACGACTAAACTGATCTTAACGAAAAGCCAAATGTTTTATATGGTTTTGGAAATAAATAGCCAATAAATATACAAGTGTACTCCTCGAGGAAAGGTGAAAGATGGTAACCCTTGATTTTGCTAATAAACCGGTCGTTTATAAAACAATGTATGTCCTATATGCTACTTGTTATATTTGTTTCATTTAATCATAACAAGAAGATATACCAATATAAGTTTAAATTACCGAAATGTTTTGGTTATTTTTATATAGGACGTTACGACCAACTTTTGTTATTTTAGGACATTGATTATATGTTTCTGTATATTCTCCGGTTGACGAGTTAAATACGGCCTAGTTTGAGATGTTAATACGGTCAGGATTAAGGTAAATCCACCTGTGTATAATACCAATATCAGGTAGATTAACGATAGAAGTGATGTGTGCTAAACATGAATATTTGGTACTTTATCAGCTTATATATGATCCACCCAGATCGGATCTTATAACCTATCGTTGTTAATGTATGTACGAGGTTTTAAAGTCAACATTATAGAGTGTCTCAACAAAGATCCCTATTCACACTTTATTAAAAGCTAGTATACAGAAGTACAAAACGACCAAGTTCTGGGCTTGTATACATGAAACTGGTCTCATACTCAAGCAGAGATTTTGTGCTCGGGTCGAATTTGTTGTTACCGTAATAAATTAATTAAAAAATCTTATAATATCAATGATTTAGAAACACACTGAAGAGAGTTAAAGCCGAATCCTGTTTTTAATGATTACATTTGATCGTTTTACATGATTTTAGCGAGTTACAAGAAAGTTGGTTTGAGCACAGGATCTATGTTTGAGCATGATGGCGGTTTCATGAATACCGGTCCTGATCTATTTTCGAAAATCCCTACTTATGCGGAGAACCCGCGTTATGATGAGTGTGTAAGTGTACGCGGTGCTCTGATTGTTCTGCTTCTGTATTACGAAAAGGCTCATCCGTAGTGCAATACCACTTAAATACTACAGTACAGAAACAGTTATACCTATATCCCAAACTATATCCATGTATATTATTATTCTCGACTCTAGGCAGATGGAATGAAAAACAGGGGTTGGGTGCCTCCCTTAAAGATATAACCACCCTCAACCATCTGCAGGGGTCGAACCAAAATTCTTTCGATAAATACCTTGACATACTTTCAAGTATGCCACCTACGATATTGAACGTGTCTGTGCTGGGGGCGGTATGTTGGTGTATTTGCCTCCTTGCCTTAGCGCGAATCTCACACCATCTTTTATAGTGCTACCTCACTGCAATACCATTTCAAAGGCACACAGTATAGTATTCACCATTAAGGATTTCGGTATGTCCCTGCCTGGGCACAGAACCCATTGCCTTCCTCACCTGGGCGCTGGGTAAGAGTTCTCAATTGAAGCCAAATGTGCGATATTGCCAAGATAGGCACTACGAATTAAAATATAAGGTACAGTATATAGGAATCAAAGAAGTCGAGAGAATGGATGCAAATGTACTGTGGTCGCTAATACCATGTACTATCCATGTAGGGGCACAAAAGCAAAACCCCTCAATGATGCCGGGGATTGGGGCACACATTTTAGTAGCGTCTTACAGCGTGCAGTTGGTACATGAAACAGCAGGTATACATACATGTTTATTATATGACTGGTGCTAATTCCCAGTCCTGATTTGCGGAGCGACGTTTTTTGATGATGTCGATTGTGCAAATAATATTTATTTGAAATTAAATATTTTAATTTCACATGAATTGAATCTGAAATGAAATTTGTTTGTATGCTATTTTGTATTTGAAGTCCTTCACTCTGTGATTCCAAAATGGTCCATGCCATCCATGTGTTTATGACTTGAAAAATTATTAATCTCATTGTAAAATGTCATATAATAAAACAATTGTGAACTTCAGGTGAGGTCTATTCATGATGTATGGACCTGGTCGGCCTTCGGCCTCTGTGAATATTATTCAGACCAGGTCTGTAAATCAGGGATAGACCTCACCTGAAGTCTATATAGTTGTATAATATACTTTTCTATATCCCGACATGCAGAGGTGACGAAAGTCACAATCAAGCACCGATATATTCATGTACCGCTATATATTTTAAAACATGACTATATCACCAAAATATATTAATTTTACATACGTGCAATATTTTTCTGGTTTTCATTTTTTCAAATATTTCTCAATAAAAATACTTATAACTTACCTGTGTGAATATACGTGTGCAGCGCTTACCTGACAAAGCTGGTCAGGTGACCCGTGACAATGCTTCACACAGATCAGATCTGGATGTTAGGATTACTGATAGGATTCAAAATTTACCAAATCTGATCGTTCAACTGGAAATATCCACAAAGCATTGTTAGTTTACAACTAAAACCTGATATGCAGAATCGACCAGTTATTTATTTTGTTTATCTCTTTTCTCTCTCCTTTTTCACTAACCACAGTTGTTTTGAATGAATATTTATGAATTTCATCATAAACAAAACTTGATTTAATTCATAGCATTGACGGTAATGTGGTGTCATTCTTGAATTAAGTTAAGCATGCTTTGAAGTTGAATTAATTAACAAAACTTTATAAAGATTATCTGTCCGATCCAGCATGACTCAATTTGTCGTCTGCATTACTTATACACTATTCCAGCTTTAGTCTAAATTGTAGACGGGAAATGTACCTGTATATATAACCAAACGTACAGCCACGTCTATTTTCTTCTAAAAGAAAACTTAAAAAAGGGAAAAAAGAACAAACGATTCTTTAGACATTAAAGAATATTCTGAATTCATACAGATCATACTATTTTCCCCAATCTTTGTTTGGGTTATTTAAAATGATATCATTTAATTAAGTACATCCAACATGAAAAATGTACAGACCGGTTTTGATAGGGGATCAACCTAATTAAATACCTGTAATAGTCTATCAGCTGATGATATATATTTACGTTGTCTACTTTTAAATATTAATTTTAATTAAACATCAACTTCAACAAATATTAAAAAAATCATAAAACATAAAACAAAATAACAGTTCAAATTTTCTCCAAAAATACTATTGGGTATGCTTAAAAAAATGGAATTCTTTATGTTAGTGATGTGAATTGAATAAATCACTTTATTATTAAAATTCTTGTATTTTTTCCCTGCCAAAAGTGCAAAATACCATATGAAATATTTCGTGAAGATTTAATTTCTTCTCTTTGAAATTGTACCTGGCAGGGCAGATTCCCTATCAAAATAGGTCACCATTTGTTAGTCTAGTTGAAAATATGACCCCGCTAAAACTATACCCAACACTCAGAACGATGGACCAGGCGATATGGGTTAAACGGATCCGTAATGTTGTTGGTATATAAACACAGTACCTAATCAATATCCTTATCAGTTTCTCAGGGAGATACATTCCTATCAGGTACACGTGTATCTTTGTCCCTAGATCATTTAAGGACGTGCCAGGTTTTGGTGGTGGAGGAAAGCTGGAGTTCCTGGAGAAAAACCACCGACCTACGGCCAGTTCATGGCGACTGTCCCACGTAGGTCTCTGATACAACAAAGCCAACAGTTTGTTATATACCACCACACTTAGTACCTCAACCTTAATATCCAGGGGTGACGCTCACTTAGCGAAAGTGAGAGTAACCCCTGGATATCGAGGATGTTAGTACCTCTAATATTTCATATTTTGTCATTTTCCATTTTTCTGAATATTTTGTATATACATTGTATATTCGCCATTGTACATGTATCAAGCACACTCATTCTTTTTTTCATTTCCCTTTATCTCATCATAAATTCTTACTCATAATCCCACTCCCCATCTTCCTATCATTACCTCCCACTCATAATCCCACTCCCCGGCTTCCTATCATTAACACCCACTCATAATCCCACTCCCCGTCTTCCCATCCTTCACTCCCACTCATAATCCCACTCCCCGTCTTCTTATCATTAGCTCCCACTCATAATCCCACTCCCCGTCTCCCCATCGTTAACTCCCACTAATACTCCCACTTCCATTTATCCCATCTTCAATTCCCACTTACATCCTCTCTGCTTTCTCCCATCGCCAATTCCCTCTCGTACTTAACTTCTAGGCATCTGATCATTACCGTACACAATCTCATCATAAATTCTTACTCATAATCCCACCCCCCATCTTCCTATCATTACCTCCCACTCATAATCCCACTCCCCGGCTTCCTATCATTAACACCCACTCATAATCCCACTCCCCGTCTTCCCATCCTTACCTCCCACTCATAATCCCACTCCCCGTCATCTTATCATTACCTCCCACTCATAATCCCACTCCCCGTCATCTTATCATTACCTCCCACTCATAATCCCACTCCCCGTCTTCTTATCAAGGTCTCTGATACAACAAAGCCAACAGTTTGATATATACCACCACACTTAGTACCTCAACCTTAATATCCAGGGGTGACGCTCACTTAGCGAAAGTGAGAGTAACCCCTGGATATCGAGGATGTTAGTACCTCTAATATTTCATATTTTGTCATTTTCCATTTTTCTGAATATTTTGTATATACATTGTATATTCGCCATTGTACATGTATCAAGAACACTCATTCTTTTTTTCATTTCCCTTTATTTCATCATAAATTCTTACTCATAATCCCACCCCCCATCTTCCTATCATTACCTCCCACTCATAATCCCCCTCCCCGTCTTCTTATCATTAACTCCCACTCATAATACCACTCCCCGTCTTCTTATCATTAACTCCCACTCATAATCCCACTCCCCGTCTACTTATCATTACCTCCAACTCATAATCCCACTCCCCGTCTTCTTATCAAGGTCTCTGATACAACAAAGCCAACAGTTTGATATATACCACCACACTTAGTACCTCAACCTTAATATCCAGGGGTGACGCTCACTTAGCGAAAGTGAGAGTAACCCCTGGATATCGAGGATGTTAGTACCTCTAATATTTCATATTTTGTCATTTTCCATTTTTCTGAATATTTTGTATATACATTGTATATTCGCCATTGTACATGTATCAAGCACAGTCATTCTTTTTTTCATTTCCCTTTATCTCAACATAAATTCTTACTCATAATCCCACTCCCCATCTTCCTATCATTGCCTCCCACTCATAATCCCACTCCCCGTCTACTTATCATTACCTCCAACTCATAATCCCACTCCCCGTCTTCCCATCATTAACTCCCACTAATCCTCCCACTCCCCGTCTTCCTATCATTACCTCCCACTCATAATCCCACGCCCCGTCTTCCCATCATTAACTCCCACTAATCCTCCCACTCCCCGTCTTCCTATCATTACCTCCCACTCATAATCCCACTCCCCGTCTTCCTATCATTAACACCCACTCATAATCCCACTCCCCGTCTCCCCATCGTTAACTCCCACTAATACTCCCACTTCCATTTATCCCATCTTCAATTCCCACTTACATCCTCTCTGCTTTCTCCCATCGCCAATTCCCTCTCGTACTTAACTTCTAGGCATCTGATCATTACCGTACACATCTACAGTGCTTAATCCCACCCTCCGTACTGCCATCATCACTTACCACACTTGTTCCCGCATTTCCCTGCCCCCCGGGTACCATTCCCACTTCTACACTCACCAGACTCCCAACATCCCCATTCCGCACCCTCGCCCCCACCCCTAAATCATCAATTTACACTTAAAACGCCACTTTCCGCCATACCGTCAATATATACATGTTTTTACACTCTCCTTCAAGGTACAGTCCATACCCCTTAAGTGTATTCTCGCACTCTTCGGCCACTTCGCGCCATCCGATCATTACTCCCCGTCAATACCGTCATTATATAGCTGTTTTTACACTCTAAGGCCACTTCGCGCCATCCGATCATTACTCCCCGTCAATACCGTCATGTATAGCTGTTTTTACACCCTGAGGTCACTTCGCGCCATTCCATCATCACTCTCCGTCATACCCTTTCTTCTCGCCATCATATATAATATATAATCATCACCTGCCATGCAACTCAAACCTTACCGACACACAACATCTTCCACCCAACTTGCAATATCGCACAAATATCCCCAATATATATGTTTCTCATATATAGATATATACATACCTGATAAACAGACGGTAGCCATATCCATGGGTTGATTTAAAGCACTTTCTTAGTCACTAACATATACATATACTTATAAAGAATGAAACTCACGCCCTAGATACATTGGTGTAGGGCGCCGAGTATTGATACATCATATCCACAATAAAGAGTCCAGTGTTGATACATTAATTAAACTGAACTGAGCCGTTCATAATGTACACGGTTTGACAAATTGGTATACAAATGTTCCGTCCCACAGGTATACATGTACAGGTATACGAGTCAACACACCTCTATCAAACCCCATACATATGGGTGTGTTTGTACGGCTAATATACAGGTGTCACTAAACGTGTGAAGAAATACACTTAGTCCGCTAGACAGATATTCAAGTCTCGTTCCTTCGCTCACCATGAGTTTTAATATCAGCCAAGAGTTTATTTATTGCACAAACGTACATATTTATTTGAACTAAACTTTATAAGTACCACTAGCTGCAGGTCACACGAAGACGAGTGCTCTTGGAGATAATACCGAAAGGAATTGTAGGAAAGAGAGGAAAGAAAACATATCCCCAGGTCCCAGAATACTGAAACAATCTTTAGTCTCAATTTATATTAAGCTTTGACTAAGCCAATCACAAATAACGTCGAGAAAAGTGAGGTCATAAGTGATTGGCTCAGCTAAAAAAACTAGGTCTAAGATTATTTCATGATCTCGGGGCCAGGTGTTGTGATGAACAGAAAACAAAAAAGGGAAAATACGATTCTGCGAGGGGCCCGGCACATCAGTCGCCGCTTAATATACAAACAAGTAGCGGAATATATTACGGTTCTTACGTAACTGAAAGTCTCTAACGGAACGTGCAGTGGGACGTGCATCACCCTGTGAAGAGTCCACCGTAAACCCCTGTTTAATGTATAGTTGACGGCTCTAATATAGGAAATATTAATTACCACTACCCTTGTAAATCCTTAATGTTTAAGTATATATTTTCCTGGTAAAAAATATCCTCCATGGAGTGCAGGTGCCAATCTTCTTAAGAAAATAAAACACCCAGTCAATCTCCTAAACAAGCGAGTGATTCGACCAAAAGAATCACTTTTCTACCAATTATGTAGTTTGAGGTAAAATATTCACATGTCATAATGTGACACATTTATTATTTAATCTATTCCGTTTTAGGTAGTGAAACCTTTTCTTCTATATGCCTCGCTTCATCTGAGAACCCTGACATCTCCAACATATTCAAAAGTCCATCACTTAGTTTAAACACTTCCGTATATCGTCAAAATTGCTGCAGTACTGATAACACTCGGTTCTGACTGCTGGAAGTCGATCATTTAAATTCCTAGACATCCCCTTATAAACAGGAAGTTTGTTCTAACACCGAGACATTTCCTACCGGAAGTGGATAATTCCTAGCTATTCTGATACATTCCCCTAATATTCAAGAACCCTGTTCAAACACCAAGATAGTTCCTAGAGTACATAATTGCTATACTGACGAAAAAACTTCATAAACAGGAAATATATTCTCTCATGTATAGTGACTAAGACATCCACTTATAAACCAGAAATCGAGACGATCGTCGCCATGTTTGTTCGTATGTAACAGGGTCGATATCGTAACACTCTTTCACCTTTCCATGCACTCTAAATGTAATCTAAAGTATTCTTTTCGTTATCGGACCAGCCGTTGTGTGTTTTACAACACACACCAACCGTGGCTAACTGAACAAACATCTGATTTAATCGTTCACAAAACAACCATAACTCTTAAATAAAGCTTAGATTTCATCACATATGCTGATAAATACAACTTTGATTCCATCACACTCAAACTTGGCTTGGTGAACAAAAGCCTTTAACCCAATCATGCACACACATCTTAAATCCAAAGCATTGTGCTTTATTTACTGAGAGTAATACAGACATTTTACGGTCAAAGAAAAAAATCGAACCCAATTTTAGTAGCAGAATATAGCTAACGCTGTATTTAAACAACGCTTTCCTGTAGTATTATTGAAATCGACTGGCATCAATAAATCGAAATTCAAACAAAATGAGTTCGTTTTTAATTGTATCCTTACATGTATATCAGGCGATAAAATATTGTACGCTGGAAAATCATGGTTATATTTTGCAATATACTTGTACATGTGTACGTACGATAAAAAATGTCCAAAAATAGTCCGAACTAAGACTTATTGGTTGAGAGAGTCGAGAGAATTATTTGATTTATTCCAATTCGAGTTACGCTCATTCAGCGTTGTTCGAAAGGGTATGTAACACTTTAGTAGTAGTTAATATAAGTTGCCATTGTGTTGATGAAGACGCGTTAGGCTTCGGAAGGGAGATAACTCTGACACAATCACATGTATGTGCAACGTAAAATTATACCGTACCATAAAGCAGTGGCGGATCCAGGATTTCCTAAAAGGGGTGCCGAGAAATTTTTCTCAATAGTCAACGGTGTGCTGCCCAAGGCAGCACCCCGAGCGCGAGGAGGGGGAGGGTACGGGAGGGGGCCTTCCTCCTCCCGTCAAGGGGGGTTGGGGGGATCTCCCCCCAAAAAATTGTGTTTTCTAGAACGTCTCAGAAGCGTGTTCTGAGGATTGTATTATGTTTAATTAACAAGAAGAAAAAACATCTTTTAAATATGTCCCAAAGGATTTTTGTGTACTGGAAAGAACATCCCTGGTCAGTCAAATATGTGTGTTGCCTAGCTACATATTATGTGTATACACAAAAATGTCAATGCAATTTGAAAAATATTTCTTGATCAGTTTAAAAAGTGGGGACCAGAAAAGTTAAGTCACTCGACACGTAGTATAATCTAGTTTCGCATTTATGAAAATAATATTCGGTTTTAAAAAACAAATTTTCATTCTTAATATTGCCATTGGCTCTGACCATTATTTTTGGGCCATTCCCTGTAGCTTTCAGGGCTTTCCATAGGGTTTTGTCAATATCAAGCATGTCGGCAGGAAATAGATTTGTGGATAGAATATCCACTCCACTTGCTTCTACAGCCATAGCTGAACTAAACAGTTAGAAAGCCCTGATACCAGATGTAAATAATTTCGAATTTGTAAAAATATATTACTATTGATCACTGTGAGTGTCGACGGACAATGCATTTGTTTTAAAAACAATGGTGCGGCACCTTTTGATGTCCGCGTTGCATTGCCTGTGAAATATATCCACGAAACACGGTATCAGTTCAATAATGCATTGTTAGGTTTACAGCTTCCATCAGATAAAAAGCGTTTCCTTTAAATTGTATAGATAATACCAAAATAATTGAATGGATATGTTTCGTCGATTATACATAATATTGTCAGCCGAAAAAAACCTTTATCGTTCTTGTATAATGATATGACTAATATCGCCCGGGCGGTTAGGAAGGTTACAATAAAAAGTATTAATTTTCAGATCATCTATAACGAGCGGTTAATAATATAATTATGCAACTTATGCTAGTATATTTCCGCCGAGCATTCCAAGTTGCAACTTGAGGTTTTGCGGAGGTGGTAAAATAAAAAAAACACACTTTAGGGTCAAGATACAAAGTAGACGAGCGTAGCGTTGCCAAAAAATATTGTTTAAATAAAGAAAATATAGTAAAAATATCAGATAACGGAAACCCACAATATTTGCTAGGATGCCGTATGGGATGTGTGGGGCGTAGCGCCATTTTTTTTTTTTATACAAGCTCCGTGCATTATTTGATGCATTTTAAAATGTTAATATGTTCCCATTCCCGGCCGATCAGACCATTTTGGGCCGGCCGGGAAAAGGTCAGTCCGCCGCCAAAAGGGAGGGGCCGGGGCCGGGGCCGGGGCCGGGGCCGGGGCCGGGGCCGGGGCNGAATTTGAGTATATGAACTGTCTACACACAGATCATGCGCATGTATGTTGAAGTAGTTTCGCCAGGTAAAAGTGTTGTTAAAGTGAGATTAATCAACTACAAATCGTATTGGTACAGTATATATAAGGAAACATATACCTTTAAGTGTTTGTTGAATAAAGGTTTTCTCGGCGTTTGGATATATATACTAACCATATTATACAGCTGCAGGGCCGCCCTGTATTTGTCCCTTTCCAGGAGACCATCTCCATCCTGTCGGTATAAGTCAGATAACACTTCCTTCCGTCTCCGGTTGAATTGGCCACTTCCGGCTGCCTCTGTCGATCTAGACATCATAAAATTCCTTAGAGAAACCAACACAGGAATTGAATTTCCTTTTCTAATCACTCAAAATCGGCTAATTGTCGCGATTTCACTGAATTCAATGCCGTTTAAGAAAATCGTTATATTTTTTTATCTTTTCGTCGTCCGATATTCCCTCTGTAAGCCAAAGCACTGTCTCCAATTGTCATCCATTCTGAATTCTTTTGTATTCCCCAACAGAGTTGCCTATTATGTTTTAAAAAAATAAATCAAGAAACTACATTTTTAAATATATCACGCCGTCTTAGACGCCAACATAAATCACTATCACAACAATTCGTATTTTAAACACAATGACTAACCCTTTCAAATGTAATTTACAAAACTTCTAAATCCATGCTAGAGAATTGATAAATATTCAAAACCCGTGTACATTCCACACTCGTGTTTAAATATGAAGTATATTCCAAATCCAGATATTATTTAATCTCGTGACTTAGGACCTCGCATTAACTGTTTTTATCCCCCGGGTCCGGTCACGGATTAATCCCTAGGATATGGTAAGACACAGAACCGTACCGAATACACTAAGACAAATAAGCTTAACAGTATATGCCTGTAAAGTTTTATCCTATTTTCTTCAAATCCTGCTTACTCGCAGCATTGTCAACCAAAATCAATCGAACACCCTGAAAAAACACCATTGAAAAATGTCAAAATTTCCTATATTTCAATTATTTTTCATATCAGCCTATATTAAACATAAACTAATTTTCAAAATGTGTGTTTTAAGACAGTAAATAACAAGTAAATTGTCTATATTAAGTGATGATCTAGACCCACAATGATCGCCTTGAATTTATAGCGGGTCATATGTCCGTTTGTTTTTGCGTCATGTCGTTTAGAGATTAATGTTAGCCTGTATCGGGGATATCGGATCCCTGTTAATAGTGACACGTGATACGTATATAGGTATGGTTTAATGGTATCATCTGTTGATTGTTCGAGATAGCAAACTTCGAGAACAAAACAATCACGTGATTGAACAGCTGTGGTTATATGTACACTACACACGCACGCCCTGCAGTTCACTTAATTACGCGTATCAATTATACAGATTATATCGTGTTTGATTATTTTGATTGATTAAGTCGGTAATTAATATTATCTACCATTTTTACTTCGGTAGCATAGATAATATTATCAACCAATACTATCACAGAAAACCCTCCATTTTTAAATTAATACAATTACTTAGTATAAATGATGTTAGAGAGCTGTCCAATCTAGGTAAATATTTATATTTAGCATTTTAGAGGCGTTAATTTAAGGTTTATGTATTATGGTGTTTCATAACTGTAATGTGTTAATTAAGTATTGTTATATACACATTATTGAACAGTGTTTTATGTATACTGTGACGTCACTCTCCTGTCTATTCTAATATTCTAATGTTTAGAAAATTGGTATGGCAGATGACTGGGGCTCACTTGTTGGGTTGTTGTAGTCTACGTCGGTCATGATTCCATTCTTAAGCAGAGTTACGGCCCCTCTTCAATCGAAAATGTTGACATTGACAGAACTTTATGTCTTTTGTTAAGGGGACCTCATGCAGGTTTATGATAAAACATTATATATATATAATGCAGTGCAGGTGGCTCTAGACATCACTGTTATTGTGACCTAAACTTAAATAACATGCGTCCCTGTACCTGACGCTGTACATGTGGATACCTATATTATTTAGATATATGTAAATGATAAATCGGCTACGTCACAATGTCCATGAGCTGAAAATGTACCATTTGTAACCGTTACCATTCAATCATGTATGTTGGTTATACTGCACAAAGGCATGTATGCCTATTGCTTAATAAAGATTATCTATAAGCCTAAAGGCTTTTGGTTAATAAAGAATGAATTAATGAAACCCTTTACATACATTACAATGAGTAAGGTCAATCCCGTTAATAAAGTAATGAAATTCAACCATTGGAGCTTGAGGGTATTTATAATATAATCAAATATGATATCAAATATGATATAAACATTTTCGTATATATATGTATTGCATATTATTAAACATGATACATCGATGTAAAAAAACAAAACAAACAAAATCTAAAACCAAATATTTACTTACTTTACAATATACTTTTCATCCGTTCTATAACTTAAAATAGCCGATATTATCCGGATACTTTGGTTTGTGTGTGTAAGAGAACCTCGTTAGTCTGACACCTGGGTTTGTGTGTATAACATAACCTTGTTAGTCCGGACTCTTTGTGTGTAAGAGAACCTCATTAGTCTGACACTCTAGTTAGTGTGTATAATAGAACCTTGTTAGTCTGGATACTTTGGTTTGTGTGTATAACATAACCTTGTTAGTCAGACACTTCGGTTTGTGTGTATAACAGAACCTGGTTAATCCGGACACATTGTGTTGTGTGTATAACATAACTTTGTTAGTCTGACACTTTGGTTTGTGTGTATAATGCAACCTTGTTAGTCAGGACACTTTGGTTTGTGTGTATAACAGAACCTCGTTAGTCTGACACTTTGTTTTGTTTGTATAACGTAACCTTGTTAGTCTGGACACCTTGGTTTGTGTATATAACGTAACCTTTTTAGTCCGGACACTTTGCATGGTTTGTGTGTATAACAGAACATCGTTAGTCCGGACACTTCGATCAGTCCATTAAGTAACTCGTGTTAAAAAATCCATTTCGTATTTACTTCGGGCCATTAATAGTCCACTTTTATTTTTGTGATTCAAGGAAACATTTATTAGTTTGGAAAAGTATATGTCATTGAAAAAAATCGGAATATGTATCAAATAGAAGCATGTACAATACATGTTTTAACAATTATATTTATGTGTTCAGCAGAACCTCGCTAGTCCGGACAGTGTGCTTTGTGTACAAAGAAGACCATCGAGTGTCGACACGAGGAAACCATTCCTAGTTCTGACACTAAGGCGATAAGAACCTGCTTAGTCTGGACACTTGCTCCTGTAGATAGTGGAACCTCGTCCTAACAGTTGGATTAGTCCGGAGTCCTTCGTTTCCATTATTATCAATGCATTTCGTTATTACGGGTATTTTGATTTTTGCGTAAGTTGTATCATAATTTATCCGCACATTGTTCGGAGTCTGTAGCTAAGAGATGCCGGGTTGTTGTAACCAGGAAAGCGCAGCTGATGAACCACGAAATGGATTGTTGGAAGTGAAAGATGGATCACTGTAGCCAAGAGATTGATTATATAACCAGGAAATGGATTGATGTAGATTTGGGCAACGTAAGCGGGGAGGGGGTAGCTATGTGACATGGGCGTCCATGCATTTAAGTTGATGTTTACAGGAGAAGATATATGTGTGAGACTAGGAAGGGACAACTTTTTCTCTTACCCTGGACAGGGATATCCACCATTTTACCTGTGTGAGATTTTCTTTTCTCTTACCCTGGACAGGGATATCCACCATTTTACCGGTGTGAGATTTTCTTTTCTCTTACCCTGGACAGGGATATCCACCATTTTACCGGTGTGAGATTTTCTTTTCTCTTACCCTGGACAGGGATATCCACCATTTTACCGGTGTGAGATTTTCTTTTCTCTTACCCTGGACAGGGATATCCACCATTTTACCGGTGTGAGATTTTCTTTTCTCTTACCCTGGACAGGGATATCCACCATTTTACCGGTGTGAGATTTTCTTTTCTCTTACCCTGGACAGGGATATCCACCATTTTACCGGTGTGAGATTTTCTTTTCTCTTACCCTGGACAGGGATATCCACCATTTTACCGGTGTGAGATTTTCTTTTCTCTTACCCTGGACAGGGATATCCACCATTTTACCGGTGTGAGATTTTCTTTTCTCTTACCCTGGACAGGGATATCCACCATTTTACCGGTGTGAGATTTTCTTTTCTCTTACCCTGGAAGGGATATCCACCATTTTACCGGTGAGATTTTCTTATCTCATCCTAGGGTTAAGACAAGCTACACGTGTTCTTTGCACGTTCTCAACAAATGTATGACGTCATAGTAACAATACCATGACGTCACGGCAACAATACAATGACGTCACGTCGACAATTCAGTCGCATCACATCAACATTGTCTTGCATTGGTGTAACGTCTATATAAAATACAAGGGAAAACAGGGTAAGAGAAAAATAATAACTCACCCCCTAATTGGTAGTGAGACAGTGTGATCTCAACCCTCGGGGTAAGATTACCCTGTCTCACCCTCAAGGGGGTGAAAGATTCTATTAAACTTCGTTGTCAAGATCGATTTATATTACGAAGGAGTGGATTAGTATTAGTAGGGTCGGGTAATTCTCACATGAACATGGATTAATCTATCAATGTAAGTAAAAGGTGGATCCTTTTCATCAGATATTGGATGTGTGCTTTATCAAAGTGGATTTTTGTAATCAAAATTGTTATCAGTTTTTTTTTGTTTTTTTTTTTATTAAACTTTATATAATATATTGATGTTGAAAAACACCTCTTTTTCGAGGTGAATTTTCTTTAAAGATGCATACGATTTGAAGGTCAAATGACAAGGACATCAGATTATGAGGATCATATAATAACAGGGTCAGGATCCACAACAGCTGTGGTCATAGGACAAAAAAAACAATAACTCCATTCCTTAACTTAAAACAAATTTAATTTATAATATGTCATTTTCGATATTGTCCTTCTTAATTAATTCAGTCACAAAAATGAATCCAAACGTCAAATTTGTTGTATAAATATGTCAGTTAGATGACATCACTGAGGACAGTACAGTAAAACCTCATTAATTATACAGTGTCACTATTTGCCCATTAAAAAATTGGTATTTTAAAAGAGTTTGGCATTTTATTCAGGAAGACATTAATTATTTGATAAAAAAAAAAAAAAGAAGAATCGGATATTAACATACCATGTTGGCGGTATTGGTAAGTAAGATGGCAAATAATACACACGAAGTCATTATAACAAGGTTTTACTGTATAAATACAGTATACAGTCAACTTCATGATATTCTTATCCATTTGGCACATTGGTAAAATTATATCATAAAAATATGGTTTAAAAAATAAAATCAACAATGAAATTTTCTTGATTATTCTCTCTCTCTCCCCTCCAAAAATAAGAGAGAACCATGTTAGCAAACTGACTAGTTTTCCTTTGGCTCACATCAGATATTTCTGATTAATGATATACTTAACTTGCACAGATGTTAAAAAATGAAATTGTGTTGTTCTACTTTAAATCAATTCCCTTCTCAAAAAACTGAAATTTATATATTTTTGCACACTGATGTTGATATCCTAAAAAGAAGATTCAAGTTTGAAAGACTTGCTCAGAAAATAATCTTCAAATGAAAAACTCAAAAAAATTCTAACTTTGATGGTAAAGTTTTAATCATTCTATTGATATTATACACAATATGTGTAAATCAAAATAACTTGGTGTTTCCTGTTAATGTTACATAGTTTTTAAAGTCTGACAACATTTGCAGGGTAGTGCGTCCATGCCTATTGACATCAGTAAGGCCTAATAAATCTTAACATTTTACAATTCCAGTCCATTTTTTTTTCACTCTCCATCTTATATCTAATTTACAGGATGTTTTCTGTGTCATTTATAACTGTTTGTTATTACAGCTTGATGTTATGTTTTAGATGTTCTGCTTTTTGATCAGTCCCCTTCTCCCTTATCATCATCTGAAAATCAAAAAAGAATTTATAAATAAATTCAATTATTATCAAGGATAAAAAGCTCATCTTGTCTATTTATACTTACAGTAAAATATCTTTACAATGAACCAGAAGTGATGTTCGAAATTAGATCACTATCACTACTGTATGCATTGACCATTAAAATGGCTCTTCAAACTTGCCATAAAAAA